>NW_026606635.1:747500-827500 GCF_029890125.1 Rhinichthys klamathensis goyatoka
ACTCACTCAGTCTCTCACTCTCTCTCTCACTCACTCACTCAGTCTCTCACTCACTCACTCACTCACTCAGTCTCTCACTCTCTCACTCACTCACTCACTCAGTCTCTCACTCTCTCACTCACTCACTCACTCACTCTCTCACTCACTCACTCACTCACTCAGTCTCTCACTCTCTCTCTCACTCACTCACTCAGTCTCTCACTCAGTCTCTCACTCTCTCTCTCACTCACTCACTCAGTCTCTCACTCACTCACTCACTCACTCAGTCTCTCACTCTCTCTCTCACTCACTCACTCAGTCTCTCACTCACTCACTCACTCACTCAGTCTCTCACTCTCTCACTCACTCACTCACTCACTCACTCAGTCTCTCACTCTCTCTCTCACTCACTCACTCACTCACTCACTCAGTCTCTCACTCTCTCTCTCACTCACTCACTCAGTCTCTCACTCACTCACTCACTCACTCAGTCTCTCACTCTCTCTCTCACTCACTCACTCAGTCTCTCACTCACTCACTCACTCACTCAGTCTCTCACTCTCTCACTCACTCACTCACTCAGTCTCTCACTCACTCACTCACTCACTCACTCAGTCTCTCACTCTCTCACTCACTCTCTCACTCACTCTCTCACTCACTCTCTCACTCACTCACTCACAACCCTAACCCTGAAGCGTTGAATCTGCTGTCAGAAACTCATTTCACACTGAAGCTTGATTCCTTTCCCCATTAACACCTGATCTATGATGTCCACAGCAGTCCACCAGCAGCACCAGCTCCCCGACCCCCGGCGGCTCCAGCTCCCCGAACCCCACCCCCGGCGGCTCCAGCACCCCGACCCCGACCCCCGGCGGCTCCAGCACCCCGACCCTAATCAAGGTTATTATTATCATTAAGAATATTAACTTCATCAAGCTTTTCTATGAGCTCTTTCACTCAGCAGAATCTTGTGTGCTCAGAAACTGTGTGTGTTTCAGTTCATCCTGTGATATGATTAATCTTCTGCTGTGCAAATTATTCACTTGTGTTTCAATTTCATTTTCAGAAGGAGGATGAGGAGGACTTTTGAAACAAATAAAAATAATTTTTTGAAAAATCTGTTTCTTATCTCTTTTTCAATAATTTGTGCTTTGAAGCTCCAAATGATGGTAATAGAAAAAAATATAATGGTTCCTTCAGCAAAGGCCAATCCACACGGCCCAGACAGATCATGAGTTCACACTTACAATTAATTACAGTAAAAGACTAGAGTTAATTAAAAAGACTAGAGTTAGTCAGAGTAAAAGAGTATTTGGCCTGAACTCCCCGTATCCCTGGCTGGGATAGGAGCTGGCTGAGAGGCGAAGGGTTAAACGGAAAACACTGTTGAGGAATACATGTCGGCATATATATATATATATATATATATATATATATATATCTGTTGGCGCTCGTTTTCCGAGTCATGGAATGTCTGAGAAGTGACATAACATAATTTAGTTATGGTCGGCGTCTGTCAGTGCAGTGTGAATTGGCCTTAAACAGTTAGCTCACCCAAACATGAACTTTTACTAACATCATGTTACAAACCTGTAAGACTTTCGATCATGGTCGAAACCCAATGATCATTGTTGTAGCAAATTTTGATGTGTGTTTAATGTGTTTTGTCAGTAGTAAGTTGTATGGGGTGATGTTTTTCCGCTTGCACACCAGGGGGCATAAGCGGGGGAATCACAGTACTTATGGAGACTATATAAGGAAGTTACAGGTGAATGGCGGCAGGGAATTAGGATCTGAGGAAGCTCACAGTTTTTCAACCGTGCTTGTGTGCATGTGTGTTGATGGCTGGATGGATTCTGGTGTGTCGTGCAGTTAGTATGGTGTTTACTGTCCTTTGCTGATGTACGAACTCAACTTGCTTCAGAAGTGCAAGCAGCAGTGTTTTTTCAAGTAGTTTTATGTACAAAATAAAGTGTTAACCGCATGCCATGTCAGACCTGATTATTTTGCACCATCACGCGTTGGAGATGACCTCATATTCCCTCTAGTGGCTTTATTCTTGTGGTACGATCGCCACTACAAAAGTTGAAAAACTACGCTTTAATGGACGGATCACGCGGATGTTGGAGCGCGCTCCAGCTGATTCCAATCAGTGAACGCCGACAAGACAAATTGGGACGCTGATAAGTGAAAAGGGGCTAAACAACAACACGGAGAGCTACGGTAGGACTGTTTTTTGAATTGTTATAAGCTGTGTGGAAGAGATTGGACTTCTCACAATCAGGATATAGGCAAATCCTGCTTCAATTCTAAAAATAAAGTCTTTTTGGCAGCTTGTCTAAATCATTATCAAAATGAGTAACGTGGATGTGAATGCATCTTCTGTCAATCAAAGTGAAACGGAGAATGAACTTGGTAAAAGACCAGTTAAACTCACGGTTAAAGCTTTAGAAGAAAAAATATTATCACATCAAAAGGAAAGGAACCTTAGGATAAAGAAACTTTACAAACTAAGAAAGGAAGTTGAGCAATTGAAGCTGTCAAAAGAAAAGGTGCCTGAGGTACAGATCATATATGATACGTTTCTAAAAATGGTTGCGGAAACAACGGAGTTGCATGAATCATTGAAACCATTGCTACCACAGGAGGGAAATGTCAAAACAAAATAAATGGTTTGAAACCCAAATGAACAGCAATACAGAAATAATTAGAGGGATTGAAGAGTGGTTGCTTGACAATAAGGAACAATGCAATGATGAAGTTGACAATATTACGCAACACATGACTGTCATCACTGATGATATTGGTCCAAATGATAGTGTTTCCAATGTTGGTGGTAAAAGGTGTACGTCTGCTTCATGCTCCAGCCACAGGTCTTTAAACTCATCAACCTCCTCTGCATACCTTAAAGCAGAGGCTGAAAGGGTCGCTCTTCTTGCTATGGCAGCTACATTAAAAGAAAAGCATGAACTGGAGGTACAGGAGGAACAAATTAGACAAAAGAAGGAGGCGCTTGAAATAAAGAGTCAAATTGCTGCTCATACAGCAAAGGTTAAGGTGCTTAAGTACAGAGGTTCTGATGTGCAAAGCTTGAGTGCACATTCTGATGGAATGAATTCATATCTGAAAAGGTCAAAACACAAATCCTCTCTCAGATCCTCTGCTATGGAATTTGTTCCACAAAGTTCAAGCCATCAGTTCAATCATCCACCAAAAGGAGGCAGCAAAACCACAGTGTCAATGGAGACATGTCCACAAAGTTCAAGCCATCAGTTCAATCATCTACCAAAAGGAGGCAGCAAAACCACAGTGTCAATGGAGACATGTCCACAAAGTTCAAGCCATCAGTTCAATCATCTACCAAAAGGAGGCAGCAAAGCCACGGTGTCAATGGGGGCACGACGTAAGGAAACCAGTTTACAACAAGATGGAACAAATGAGCATGCTCTGGATTACAAAACAAGTATGCCTCAAAATTCTCAGCAAACCAATCACGCCACATATTACAGTCAGAAAACGGCTATGCTTTCCACGCAGGAGTCCATACAGCGTGATGATTTAGTGCAAGCCAACGTGGGACAAGAAACTCAAAATCTTCTCACTATTATGCAAAGGCAAAATGACATAACTGCCTTACTAGTGCAGCAGCAGTCTTCACTATCATTACCTCCAAGGGATATACCAACCTTTGATGGTGACCCTCTCGAGTACAGCACATTTATAAGAGCATTTGAAAATGGAGTGGAGGGAAAGACTGCTAGCAGTATGGATTGTTTGTACTTTTTAGAGCAGTACACCAAAGGACAACCTAAGGAGCTGGTCAAGTGCTGTCAACACATGCCACCTGAAAGAGGGTATCAAAGAGCTAAGGCACTTCTTCAGAAACATTTTGGAAATGAACAAAGTATAGCCACAGCTTATATGGAGAAAGCTCTGGGATGGTCACCAGTGAAAGCAGAAGATGTTAAAGGCTTGCAAGCCTTTGTTTTGTTTCTACGGGTTTGTTGTAATGCAATGGAGGACATCAGTTACATGACAGAGATGAACATGCCATCCAACATGCGTGCTATAGTCTTGAAGCTCCCCTACAAACTAAGGGAAAGGTGGAGAAACACTCCGTATGAGTTGCAGGAGAGGCACTGTCGTCAGGCAGGTTTCAGTGACATTGTCAGTTTTATTGAGAGGCAAGTATCCATTGCCTCTGATCCACTCTTTGGAAACATTCAGGACACATCCATCTTGCCACCAAAATCTAACATTGGACATAAAATCTCACAGGTTCGCTTCAAGGGAAGGGGAAGCAGTTTTGCTACTTCTGTTGAAGCTGTTAAAACTGGAAACATATATCAAGTGCAAAAGGAGAACAATGTGACTGATAAAACAACTAAAGTATCGTGTCTGCTGTGTGAGGAGGGTCACATATTGGAGTTGTGCCCCAGAATGGAGAAGAAGCTGCACAGAGAGAAAATTGACTTTCTAAAAGCCAAAGGTGTTTGTTTTGGGTGTTTGACTGTTGGACATATGAGCAAAGATTGCCATAGACGTCTGTCTTGCAAGTTGTGTAACCTGAAACATCCTACCTGCCTCCACATCCATTCAAGAGAAAAGGAAATCAAATCAGAGGACACATATCAAGAAACAAGTCATGCAGTTTCTCCTAAGACTTGTGGCCATATAGGGGCCGGGGCGCAAGACCATGTTTTGCCAATTGTGCCTGTACAAATCAAGGCTGTAAAAGGCAGTAAGATGTTAAAAACGTATGCATTTTTAGATCCCGGCAGTACAGCAACTTTCTGCTCTGAACGACTCATGAGGGAACTAAAGGTGAGAGGAAAGAGCGCCAAGATCCTGTTGAGAACCATGAGCCAAGAAAAGATTGTCGACAGTCATGTTATCTCAGGACTGGAGGTATCTGCACTTAATAGTAACACTTTCTTTGAATTACCTGATGTATTCACACAATATGAGATGCCTGTGACTCATGATAACATTCCACGACAAGAAGAATTAAGTGTCTGGCCACATTTACACTCAGTGGAAATTCCTGTCATCAACGCTGACGTGGAACTGTTGATTGGAAGTAACGTTGCAAGAGTAATGGAACCATGGGAAGTGGTAAACAGCAAGGATGGAGGACCCTATGCTGTCAAAACCCTATTGGGATGGGTTATCAATGGACCACTGAGAGGCAACGAAACTGGGAGCAGCGATTCTATCATTTCAGTCAACCGAATATCTATTGCTAACATAGAGGAATTGTTGGTGAAGCAATACAATCACGACTTTAATGAGAAGTCAGCAGAGGACACGCCAGAAATGTCCAGAGAAGATCTCAAGTTTATGGAAATCATGAACAGTTCAGCTGAACTCAGCAACGGTCATTACTGCATGAGATTACCTTTCAGAGAGGAAAATGTCACCATGCTCAACAACCGTCAGGTTGCTGAACAAAGAGCTCTCTGTTTAAAAAGGAAATTTATGAAAAATGCTACCTTTAAAGAGGAATACACTCACTTTCTCAGTGATGTCATAAATAAAGGATATGCAGAAAAGGTGCCAGAACATCAACTGAAAGGAAAAGAAGGAAAGGTCTGGTACATTCCGCATCATGGCGTATACCATCCAAAAAAGGGAACATTGAGGGTGGTGTTTGACTGCGGTGCAAGCTTCAAGGGGATGTCACTCAATGGTCAGCTACTTCAGGGACCTGATTTGACGAATTCATTGCTTGGAGTTCTGACAAGGTTTCGTCAAGAAGTTGTAGCAGTGATGGCTGATATTCAGGCGATGTATCATCAAGTTAAAGTGACAACACAGGATGTAGATTTTCTTCGCTTCCTGTGGTGGCCAAGTGGTGACCAAGTGGTGACCTAACACAGCATCTCACTGAATACAGAATGACTGTTCATCTTTTTGGTGCAATATCATCACCCAGCTGTGCTAGTTTCGCCCTAAGAAAAACTGCTGAGGACAACAGGGCAAAGTTTCCAGTACACGTGACGGACACAATTAAGCATAATTTCTACGTGGATGACTGCTTGAAGTCCCTGCCTTCAGAAGCAGAGGCCATGGCCCTGGTGAGACACCTGGCAACTGTATGCCAGCTGGGTGGTTTTCAGCTGGTGAAATGGATTAGCAACAGTAGGTCAGTGTTGGAATCTATTGATGTAGAAAAAAGAGCTGAGGAAGTGAAACAATTGGATCTCGACAGAGACAATCTCCCTGTCGAGAGAACACTTGGACTGCAATGGTGTGCAGAAACTGACACTTTCAGGTTCAAAATGGCAGTTCAGGAAAGACCACTGACAAGACGAGGTATCTTGTCTGTAATAAGCTCAGTATACGATCCCATAGGATTTTTAGCTCCCTTTACCTTACCTGCCAAGTTGTTGCTGCAACATCTTTGTAGGTTGAGCTGTGGTTGGGATGATCACATTTCCCCAAACTACCAACTACAATGGGTGAGGTGGCTAGAAGATCTAAGAAAGCTCAGCACATTTAGTGTATCAAGATGCATCAAGCCCAAAGATTTTGGACAGCTCACAAATGCCCAACTACATCACTTCTCCGACGCCAGCGAGGATGGTTATGGTACAGTATCGTACCTGAGGCTGCAGAATGACAAGAAGAAAATTCATCTTGCATTCATTCTAGGAAAAGCAAGAGTTGCGCCATTAAAGAAAGTGACAATCCCAAGGATGGAACTAACCGCTGCTGTGCTTGCAGTTCGAATTGATAGGTTGTTGAAAGCAGAACTACAGCTAGAGTTGGAAAATTCAACCTTTTGGAGTGACAGTACAACTGTGTTAAAGTACATTGGGAATGAAACAAAGCGTTTTCACACCTTTGTGGCCAATAGGATCTCCACAATAAGAGAAGCTACTGCTGTCTCACAATGGAGGTACGTCGATACAAAGCAGAATCCTGCAGATGAGGCTTCACGTGGGGTGAAAATTGAGTACCTTCTCACAAGCAGCAGATGGATCCACGGCCCAGATTTTCTTCTTAAGAGTGAAGGGGAATGGCCTGTTAACATTGTAGATTCTGTTTCTATCAGCAGTACTGACCCAGAGGTCAAAGGAGAGGCTACAGTAAATGCTGTAGTCATTAAAGATGTCCTAAATGTAACAAACACTGTCAACACAGATACACAGAATGCAACAAACCAGTTGATAACTTACTTCTCTTCATGGAAAAGGTTAAAAACCTCAGTTGCTTGCTTTCTACAGGTGAGAAAGATGTTGCTGCTGTTGAGTCAGAAGAGAAAAGAAATACAAGCTTCTGTGTCTAGCAGTGGACTTGACGTAAGTCAACTAAAGGGCAAAGTGGAAAAGGAGATGCAAAGATTCAGAACCAAACTGACTGGTCAAACCATGTCCCCAGAAGATCTTGAAACCGCTGAAAGGGCTATCATCCAATACTGTCAACTAGACAAGTTCAATGATGAAATAACTGTTTTGAAAGGGGGAACATCTGGAGTGAAGAAAAGCAGCCATATTTATAAACTTGATCCAGTGTTCGAAAAGGGGCTCTTGAGAGTGGGTGGAAGGCTCAGTAAAGCAGCAATGCCTGAGGGCATGAAACATCCAGTCATTTTGGCTAAAGACCAACATATCTCCACTCTCATTCTTCGCCATATTCATGAGCAGTTAGGACATTGTGGAAGAAATCACCTTCTTTCTAGACTTCGTCAGCGGTATTGGATCACCAGCGCAAATGCTGCTGCTAGAAAGATTCTTTCATCCTGCGTCATTTGCAGACGTTTTAGAGGAAAGCTGGGTGAACAAAAGATGGCAGATCTGCCAACAGACCGACTTCAACCTGACCTCCCACCATTCACAAATGTGGGTGTTGACTACTTCGG
Organism: Rhinichthys klamathensis goyatoka; assembly: GCF_029890125.1. Taxonomy (NCBI): domain Eukaryota; kingdom Metazoa; phylum Chordata; class Actinopteri; order Cypriniformes; family Leuciscidae; genus Rhinichthys; species Rhinichthys klamathensis. Next base: position 755,344 of record NW_026606635.1, read on the forward strand.
GCCTTTCGAAGTGAAGAGAGGCCGCAGCTTCATAAAACGCTATGGCGTTATCTTCACCTGCATGGCTAGCAGGGCAGTGCATTTGGAAATGGCATATTCTTTAGATACCAGTTCTTGCATTAATGCACTGCGCAGATTTATATCCAGAAGAGGCCAGGTATCTCACATCAGATCAGACAATGGGACTAACTTCGTAGGAACAGAACGTGAGCTGAGAGAGGCTCTGTCTGCTCTTAATCATCAAAAAATTCAAAATGCATTACTTCAGTCAGAAGTGAAATGGAGCTTCAATACTCCTGCTGCATCACATCATGGCGGGACATGGGAAAGACTCATTCGCATGGTCAGACAGGTGCTGAACTCAGTCCTTCATCAGCAAAGTGTGGATGATGAGGGGTTACAAACTCTTCTGTGTGAGGTGGAAGCCATATTAAATGACCGTCCCATCACCAAAGTATCAGATGATCCTAACGATCTGGAACCCTTGACCCCAAATCACATCCTTCTGTTGAAAGGCAAACCTGCACTTCCACCTGGGCTTTTCGAAAAGAGTGATTTGTACACGAAACGACGGTGGAAGCAAGTTCAGTTCTTATCGGATCTCTTCTGGCACAGATGGGTTCGGGAGTACTTACCTCTGTTACAGGAACGACAACGGTGGTCCAAGGACAGGAGAAGCTTTGTCATTGGAGACATAGTCATTGTGGCAGACTCTACTGCCCCTCGCGGATCCTGGTTGTTGGGGAAAGTACTACAGACATTTCCTGACCAGTTACAAAGATTTGTCTTCTGCGGGAAGCTGGATAGAGACTGATGTATTCGACATGTATACATGGACATTATGAACTGAAACCACACATGTGCATATTGGATGTTTTATTGGCTTCAATTGTTTGTATGATGTTTAATTGTTATGTTATGTTATTATAGAGTAACAATTAGGGGCCGGTGTGTTGTAGCCAATTTTGATGTGTGTTTAATGTGTTTTGTCAGTAGTAAGTTGTATGGGGTGATGTTTTTCCGCTTGCACACCAGGGGGCATAAGCGGGGGAATCACAGTACTTATGGAGACTATATAAGGAAGTTACAGGTGAATGGCGGCAGGGAATTAGGATCTGAGGAAGCTCACAGTTTTTCAACCGTGCTTGTGTGCATGTGTGTTGATGGCTGGATGGATTCTGGTGTGTCGTGCAGTTAGTATGGTGTTTACTGTCTGTAGAAAAGGCCCCAAAGTTATGTTAGTGTTGATATTATTTAGTGTAGTTGACCATATTAGGCTTTATGTTTCACGTTTACTTCCGTTTATTCAGTGCTTGTAACGGTAGCCGAAGCGCGCGCTGGTTTGTATACTATCTGACGTCACACAGTTAGTATGCAGTACGATAGAGATAGTCAGTCGGTCGGATTGTAGATGTGAGCTGCACCTTTCTTCAGAGTGTGCGTAAATGAGAAGAGTAAGTACATATGTGATATTGTATTATTTGTTAAACTAGTTATTTCTGTTATTTGATGTGGATAAGAGTTAGGAGTTTAAGGAGTCGCTATGCGACCGTGGTGCTAATTATATCCACGTTCGTTCATTTCACGCTCGAGCTTCGACTCGTCTGATTTTAGTACGTCGAGTTAACGATATGTAATATCGTGTTTAGATGTGTTTATACTTTCATATTTGTTGTTAGGATTGATCAGTACTTTGTGGTTGAGTAAAATAAGAAGTAAGTGGTGGTAAATATTGTTATTTGGATCGCTATCGAGGTTTCTCAGTCAGGGCTTTGCTAGCTCGAATGGAATATAGCATTCAGTACGGGGTTTTTTCATAATAAAACCATCCAGCTGTTTAGTTAGTTGAAGCTATAAAGTGTATTATCATAGATGACAGTAAGTGCTATCTATGTTAGTGGGAATTTAACTTATAATAGAAAATCTGAGGATCCTTTATAATAAGTGTTTGAATCTTTACATTATGCTTACAGTATTAGAGTTTAAGAGATATACTGTATAGTTATATTCTGACTATTGTTTGCTTTGTTTAGTAATGTATATTAGTGCTTAGAGAGGAATGAGTGTATGCATATGTTTAATTTATTCATTTGTAATTTGTTTCTCTCTTTATAGAAACCACACTCAGAATTACACTCACCCTCAAACTCACTCACACAAGAAAGAGGAATAAAGAAACAGAATCAGAACTATTTCTCCGCTCTTTATTTCATACTCTGGAACATTTGGCCTTAAGTGGTGTTCTGGCCGACACACCTGAGTGAACTTGGTGATAAACCCAGAACTAGCACCTAGACTGAGCGTCTACCCATTATCTTCACAACATTGATGGTCCTTCGAGCCGGATCACTGAGTTTACGTCAGAGATGGAACTACATCCAGAGTATGATGCTAGTGGTGCACGTCCCAAACGGCACATTCGCCCACCTGTGCGCTATGCAGATTATGAGGTCGATTATAGAGGCTACATCGGTCAGAGGTACAGAGAGGAATCAGAGAGTTCTCACCAGGAGGGAAATGCCAGGATGACATCCCTCACCTCCCCACCAGACTCTCCTCTTCGACGCCAGAGGCGGGATGCTATTCTTCAGGAGATGGACCTGGGCTATAGGGCTGAGAACCAACAGCACAGCCAGAAGAATCAGCTAGCCCCCCAGCGGTTTCCAGAGAGAGAGTTTAGGGAACAGCTACGAGATTACTCTACTCCCCTACCTCCAGCGCTGCACCCCATACATCCACAGCATGACAGCCGAGTTGAGTTAGATGACATTCGTCATGAAAGACACCTCCTGCAGCAGACACAGCGGCACATGGCATCAGACTTGGTCGAGCTTAGAGCGCTGCGAGCAGACATGAGACAGTTAGTAGATTCTGTTTGTAACATGCAGAGTCCAACCTCTCTTCATACCAGAAAGCCAGAGTTAACGGTGATGTCGCCACGGCCACCTGTCGAAAGTGAACCTAACGCTGAGGAAGAGGATGATTGGCCTGCACCACCACCATGGCCAGACCCAGTAATTGACGAACTTCTGCCTGGTGACCCACCTATGCTAAATTCGCTTATTAGGAGAACAGATGAGGTTCCAAGAACTAAGGAAGAAGCATTGCCAGCCCCAGCTCCTGACATGTTTGTGGGCCAGCCACAAGTTTATCACTCAGCACATGGGGCCCTTCCTACTGCAAAGCCATGGGAGGACACTGTCCGTCAGCCATCGCCCTGGTTCAAGCCCGTTCAGTTTCTGCCACAGCCACACGGATTACCTCCAGCTGAGCCCAAGTGCCCTACAGCTTATAGTGGTCAACGGAGTAAGCTTGGCTGTAACGCAACGCCCCAACAGCGACATCCAAGCATGGCATGGACACAGCCACTGCCCTTTAGATCACCTCAGGGTCATAACTCCAACGTCCCAGAGCCAAGTTACCGTGGGCCACGCCCAACAATCCGCAACTTCGCCAGTCGGGACCCAAGTGAGTTCGCACGGCTCAAGATCTCATTGGAAAACCTCTTACCACATGACGCATCTGAGCTGTTTAAATACCAAGTGTTGGTCGATCACCTGCAACTAGAAGAAGCCAGGTTAATAGCAGATGCTTACCTTAACTCCCCAACACCCTTTTCAGACACAATGGTTGCCCTGAATGACAAGTTTGGCCAACCACATCAGATAGCGCTGAGGCGTATTGCTGCTGTGCTGGACTCACCAGACATAAGACGGGGAGACTTTGCTGCATTTGAGAAGTTTGCACTCCAGATACAGTCACTCGTGGGAATGCTGAAAACACTAGGCCACGAGGGTGAAGTGGAACTACAATGCGGCTCACATGTTGCTCGTCTGCTGAGCAAGCTGCCATCTGAGCAAAGAGCCGAGTTTCGCCGCTGCATGTATCATCAGGGCACAAGAACCCACACCTTAACTAATCTTTCAGATTGGCTGAAATACGAGTCTTGGTGCCAGGACTTTGAAGGACAGTTAGCTGTGAGAGGAGTGCGGGTGAAGCCGGTGTTCCGACAAGAGGGTAGGAAGGGTAAGCAACCTACCACTGTCCTCCATGGTGTGAAGGACACAGCTAAGAAACCTGAGGCTCCAGTGCCACGCAGCTCCTTCAAAGGGAACAAGAGCAAGCCATACTGTCCATTCTGCAATAACGAGGAACACTACCTTAGCCAGTGTACAGAGGTATCCAGGCTATCAAAGGATCAGCTGACTGAATGGATAAAAAGGAACAAGAGGTGTTGGCGATGTGCACGGCCACACCAGGCGGCTCAATGCAACTTAAAGAAAACTTGCAGCCTCTGCCAAGGGAAACACCTCCAGGTGCTGCATGAGGTGAATATGAGGTCACCTAAGGAGGCATCATCGACACCAGCAGCGGAAAGCCATGGCATAAGGGGCACAACAGAGGTTCTGTATCTAGACAGACCCACTGAAGGCAGTCGGGTTCTTCTTAAAGTTGTCAAAGTCCGGATTCACCATGGTGACCAATCAATCAACACCTATGCCATACTTGACGACGGTTCAGAGAGAACTATGCTGTTGCCAGATGCTGCAGAGAAGCTAGGTGTGCAGGGGATTCAAGAGGACCTACCACTACGCACAATTAGAGATGAAGTGCGGACCCTCCGTGGTGCATCAGTGTCGTTCTCCATTTCTTCGCCGTCAAAGCCAAAGACTAAGTTCAAGATCATAGGTGCATTCACCAGTGCTCGTATTGGACTAGCTACCCATACTTACCCCATGGAGCAACTCAGGAACACACACAAGCACCTTATTGGCCTTCCCATTCAGACCCTTATGAATGTTAAGCCCTTGCTTCTAATTGGAAGTGACCACCCCCATCTCGTCACTCCCATTGAACCTGTCAGATTGGGACCTCCAGGAGGGCCTGCTGCCATCCGCACAAGGCTGGGCTGGACACTGCAGGGCCCAGCGAGTGTAGTCTGTCACCTCACCCAACCACGGCAGTGTCTATTTACAACAGTAGCACCCCAGGTGAGCGAACTGATGAAACATGTTGAGAGATTATGGCAAGTGGACGATGTCCCATTCAGAAGCGAGAAACTAGTTACTCGTTCAAGACAGGACCAAGAGGCCATCAGCATCCTGGAGACCAAAACCATCAGGGTAGAGGTTGATGGCATTCTACGTTACGCCACCCCGCTGCTCCGCAAGAGAGACATGCCGCTCTTTCAGGCTACTGAAGAAGCCGTCATGCCCAGTTTACGAAGTGTAGAGAGGCGACTGGCTAGAGATTCTGCACGGGCAGAAGCCTACAGAGTGGAGATGGAGAAACTTATCAAGGCGGGCTATGTCATCAAGTGTGGACCGAAAGTTTCAGCCGAGGAAGGTTGTGAGGAATGGTATATTCCTCACCATCTGGTGAGCCATAATGGCAAGAATAGGCTGGTATTCAACTGCTCCTACCAGTATCGAGGGCAGATCCTCAATGACCATCTACTGCCTGGGCCGACATTAGGAGCATCACTACTGGGAGTTCTGCTAAGAACTCCGAGAGCATGCAGTTGCGGTTAGCGGAGACATCAGAGGCATGTTCCACCAAGTTCGCCTCCTCCCAGAAGATCGTGCTCTGCTCAAATTCCTTTGGCGCGACGTCAGTCAAGAAGGCCCTCCTGCAGTGTACGAGTGGCAGGTGCTACCGTTTGGTACAACATGTAGCCCCTGCTGTGCCACATTCGCCTTACAGCGCCACGTCTCTGATAACAGCCAGCCAGATGAAGAGGTGAGGTTCTCAGTTGAGAAATGCTTTTATGTAGATAACTGTCTCCAGAGTGTTCCCAATATTGCTGATGCGAGGCACCTTGTAGACAAGCTACGAGCCCTTCTTGCGTCTGCAGGCTTTGATCTGCGTCAGTGGGCAAGCAACGAACCAGGTGTAATAAGTCACCTACCAGAAGAGAGCTGCTCTGCCAGTGTTGAGCTATGGCTGGCTCAGAACAAGACGGATACCCCAGAATCTACTCTAGGGCTAAGCTGGCTCTTCCACACGGATGTCCTTGGCTACAAGCATCGCCATGTGGAGTATGGGGTTCCCACGATGCGTAATATCTATAAGGTGCTGGCGAGTCAGTACGACCCCTTGGGGTTCATCCTACCCTACACCACCAGGGCTAAGATAATTGTCCGACACCTTTGGGACAAACACAGGGGATGGGATGATCCATTACTACCGCAGGAGCTTCTGCAGCAGTGGAAAGACTGGGAAGAAGAATTACAAGTCTTACCTCAAGTCACCCTGCCCCGACCATACTTGTCGAAGGACGTGGACACCTCCGGTCTTCAGAGAGAGGTGCATGTATTTTGCGACGCCTCAGAAGAGGCTTATGGATCAGTGGCATACCTCCGGACCACTGACAGACACGGTGAAGTGTATCTGTCATTCCTGATGGCCCGTTCTAGAGTTGCTCCCAAGCGATTTCACTCTATGCCCCGATTAGAACTCTGTGCTGCCCTTACGGGTGCACAGCTCTCGCAGGTGCTGAAGAGGGAGCTTACCATCCACATTGATCAGACAATCCTTTGGTCTGATTCCACAACGGTGCTGACATGGCTGAGGTCTGAATCTTGTCGATTCAAGGTCTTTGTGGGCACCCGCGTGGCCGAGATACAGGAGCTGACTGACAGGCATGCCTGGAGATATGTTGATACCGCAAGAAACCCTGCTGATGACGTAACACGAGGGAAGAAGCTGAGAGAGCTTGTTCAGCCAAATAGATGGAGCCTGGGACCTGCCTTCCTCCTGACCAGTCCAGACTCATGGCCAGAGGACCCTGCTGTTGAACAAGCAGAAGATACCTCAGAGCTGCGCAAGTCTACTTTCTGTGGGGTCGCCGCAGTTGCATCAAGCCAGTCGACTTCAGAAGTGAGTCAATACGGCTCGTGGAAGGAGCTGCTGGAAGAGACCGTGCAGGAGCTGCATGGGGCGGCCAACTCTAATGATAAGCCCACAGCTGAAGACTACCGACAGGCTGAACGGTTAATACTTCAGAGGGCTCAGAGGGATAGTTTTCAGCAAGAGTACAGCCTCCTGAAAGCTGGTAAACCAGTTCCCAGCAGCAGTCGACTCCGTACGCTGTCTCCAGAGCTGGATGAAAAGGGAGAGCTCATTCGTGTTGGAGGACGACTCCGTCGAGCAGAAGGCCTAGAACTGACCACTCTTCATCCAGTCATCTTAGACCCAGGTCATCGAGTGACTACGCTCTTGATCCAAGATTTCGACAACCGCCTACGCCACCCCGGCCCAGAGCGGGTGTTCGCTGAGCTTCGACGCTCCTTCTGGATCCTGCGAGGGCGTGAGGCTGTCCGGCGCTACCAGTATAGCTGCGCTGACTGTCGGCGATGGAGGGCAAGACCTGCAGTGCCGAAAATGGCAGACCTGCCATCAGCCCGTCTGCGCCTTTACAAGCCGGCTTTCTACTCTACAGGGATGGACTGTTTTGGGCCATTTGAGGTCAAAGTTGGCCGGCGCCGGGAGAAGAGATGGGGGATCATTTTCAAGTGCCTCACAACGAGGGCAGTGCACTTGGACCTCATTACCTCTATTGATACGGATGCTTTTCTGATGTCCCTTCGTCGGTTTATTTCCCGTAGAGGAACACCTGCCGAGCTGTTTTCCGATCAAGGGACAAATTTCAAGGGAGGTGAGCGAGAACTCCGTGAGACCTTCGCTGGAATGTCTAAAGAACTACAACATCTCCTTGCACCACAGAAGATCTCCTTCCGCTTTAACCCCCCAGCCGCTCCTCACTTCGGAGGGGTGTGGGAGAGGGAGATACGCTCAGTTAAGAGCGCACTCTATGCCACAGTTGGTGCTCAACCTGTTCCGGAAGAAGTGCTTCGCACTGTACTTACTGAGGTGGAAGGGATCCTCAACAGTAAGCCCTTGGGTTATGTTTCTTCAGATGCCAGCGACCCAGATCCAGTGACTCCCAGTGTTCTTCTTATGGGGCGGCCTGATGGTTCGTTGCCTCAGGTAGTCTACCCCGAAAGTGAGCTCATCTGTCGCCGCCGTTGGAAACACTCCCAAGTTTTGGCTGACCACTTTTGGGCCCGTTTCATCCGACTCTATGTGCCGAGCCTGCAAGCTCGCCAGAAGTGGCAGGCTACACCAGCTGATATTGAAGGGGACTGTGTAGTGATGATCGCTGACCCACATCTTCCGAGGGCCCTCTGGCCCATTGGGAAAGTGGTCAAGACTCATCCCAGCCCTGACGGGCACATCAGGTCCGCTGATGTAAAGGTGAAGGAGAGAATCTACACACGGCCAGTTGCCAGGCTGGTTGTCCTCCCTGCACTTCCATCTGGAGAAGATGGAAACGGTTCCACTCCTGCCACTACACCCCAGCCATAGAACTTTGTTGCCTTTATTGATGAGCGAATGTATTACATACATTCGGGGGCGGCTGTAGAAAAGGCCCCAAAGTTATGTTAGTGTTGATATTATTTAGTGTAGTTGACCATATTAGGCTTTATGTTTCACGTTTACTTCCGTTTATTCAGTGCTTGTAACGGTAGCCGAAGCGCGCGCTGGTTTGTATACTATCTGACGTCACACAGTTAGTATGCAGTACGATAGAGATAGTCAGTCGGTCGGTCGGATTGTAGATGTGAGCTGCACCTTTCTTCAGAGTGTGCGTAAATGAGAAGAGTAAGTACATATGTGATATTGTATTATTTGTTAAACTAGTTATTTCTGTTATTTGATGTGGATAAGAGTTAGGAGTTTAAGGAGTCGCTATGCGACCGTGGTGCTAATTATATCCACGTTCGTTCATTTCACGCTCGAGCTTCGACTCGTCTGATTTTAGTACGTCGAGTTAACGATATGTAATATCGTGTTTAGATGTGTTTATACTTTCATATTTGTTGTTAGGATTGATCAGTACTTTGTGGTTGAGTAAAATAAGAAGTAAGTGGTGGTAAATATTGTTATTTGGATCGCTATCGAGGTTTCTCAGTCAGGGCTTTGCTAGCTCGAATGGAATATAGCATTCAGTACGGGGTTTTTTCATAATAAAACCATCCAGCTGTTTAGTTAGTTGAAGCTATAAAGTGTATTATCATAGATGACAGTAAGTGCTATCTATGTTAGTGGGAATTTAACTTATAATAGAAAATCTGAGGATCCTTTATAATAAGTGTTTGAATCTTTACATTATGCTTACAGTATTAGAGTTTAAGAGATATACTGTATAGTTATATTCTGACTATTGTTTGCTTTGTTTAGTAATGTATATTAGTGCTTAGAGAGGAATGAGTGTATGCATATGTTTAATTTATTCATTTGTAATTTGTTTCTCTCTTTATAGAAACCACACTCAGAATTACACTCACCCTCAAACTCACTCACACAAGAAAGAGGAATAAAGAAACAGAATCAGAACTATTTCTCCGCTCTTTATTTCATACTCTGGAACATTTGGCCTTAAGTGGTGTTCTGGCCGACACACCTGAGTGAACTTGGTGATAAACCCAGAACTAGCACCTAGACTGAGCGTCTACCCATTATCTTCACAACACTGTCCTTTGCTGATGTACGAACTCAACTTGCTTCAGAAGTGCAAGCAGCAGTGTTTTTTCAAGTAGTTTTATGTACAAAATAAAGTGTTAACCGCATGCCATGGCAGACCTGATTATTTTGCACCATCACGCGTTGGAGATGACCTCATATTCCCTCTAGTGGCTTTATTTTTGAGGTACGATCGCCACTACAGTCATATTTGAATGAAATCTGAGATATTTCTGTCCCTCCATTGACAGCCCACGCAACTAGTCAAGTCATCTTCATTTATACAGCGCTTTAACAATATAGATTGTTCCAAAGCTGCTTTACAGTGATAATAAGAAATTAAAGTAACAGAGATTGTTTGGCTTTATGACAGCTCTAGAATAAAGTTATTGTCCAGATAAAGTTAGTTTTGGATTCATGGATTCACTTCCGTCGCAACGATCATTAGTAAATTAGAAAAAAAAAATTTTTGGTCACCTGCCAAGGAGACTGGTAGATGAAAAAATCCACCAGCCAAGCATATTTTTTACCGGCCAAAATAATAAACAGACTTTTTGTGTCACGCATACATTAATTTATATATAGGCTATATTTAAACATTTTTGTCAATATATTTCTGGTCTATTATTTTCCACACTTTTATTTACACACATTAAAATAATATTTTTGTGGTGGTGTGCCTATGAAAATAGTTCTGTACAAATTGAATGTATTAATTGTATATTTAATCAAATATATGCAATAATAATATATTATAATTATTTCAACAAAAAAAAAAATATTTTTACTCTGCCTATTTTTTTTTTACTCCATTCACTCTGACTGATCCGATCAGTAACTGGAGGACTGGAAATATCAGTTGTTTTAACCATTCATTAAAATGAATCGGTTCAAAGGAGTCATTAGTTCGCGAATTGGACGTGTCGTTATCGGATGTGTTCGCGTTGTGTGATTATCCCGGCAGCGGACATCCCACAAGATTTGGGTCAACACAGAAAACATTTAATCACTGGATAGGTTTTTTCGTTTATTTAAAGTGTGGTTTATGTCAGCTGAATGTGCGGAACGCTTTTCAGAGAAGATAAGGTATTTTAGCACAATTAATAAAATTAACAAAAAATATATCCGAATGCTCCACATGAAACTATGGTCTTCCGACCTTTTACCATCGTGTTGATTTATTTTAATATGTGCCAGGGAGAGAGAGCAAGACAGCGCTTAGGAGACGGTGAAGCCTGGTTTATACTTCCGCCTGGCTCCGCAGAGAGAGAGAGAGAGTGCGCGCGAGCGACCGACCAGGGCTCTCTCTCTCTCTCTCTCTCTCTCTCTCTCTCTCTCTCTCTCTCTCTCTCTCTCTCTCTCTCTCTCTCTCTCTCTCTCTCTCTCTCTCTCTCTCTCTCTCTCTCTCTCTCTCTCTCTCTCTCTCTCTCTCTCACACACCTTTTTTTATGACATACAACTTGTATACAATGTACAAAATGTATTAACAATATGTTCAATGTCATCAGAATACAAATGAGAAAAGAACAATGAGCTGGAAACTAAAATAAATAAAGAAGAAAAACATGAAGGAAAGATATTTATCTATACATCAGTTACACTGTACAAATTGTTTCTACAATTTCTGTTATTACATTTTCATAAAAGAAAAGTTTCGTAAGAAATGTTAGGTAATGTAGGGTCCAAAATTTTAAAGTTGAGACACACAGATATATAATGCATATTTTAAAAGCTTTTTTGTAAACTAAAAATAAAAATGTATTTGCATCCGTTATGTTAACAGCATTATATATCTGTCGTAAGACCAGCTGATGGACACCGTGCTGCGTTGTCATGGGAACATCCCAGGTGAAAATAATGAGGAAATTACGTTGTCTTTCGTTGCTCCATCATCAAGTGCGCTCCACACGGCTATAACAGCACACTACAGCCCTGCTCACTCCACTGTCCCACTTTAAAGGGACACTCCACCCATTTGCTTTAAGCTTTCCATTGTTAGAAACCCAGTCATACTATTGAATGGTCGTGCAAAACTCTCTCATTTTCCCCTGAGACAAGAGAAATCCACTATTTACCTTTTTCACTTCCTCCTACAATGACGCAAAAATCGTCATTTTACGTCATTGTAGGAGGAAGTGTAAGAGGGGGGGATTTCTGTAAAGACTACAAGCACTAGATCCCACCCTTTCAAACCCGCCCATAGGGGGTTGGACCTAATGCGCTAACAGAGCTATCAAAGATCAGTGGGTGGGACTTCCCTTGCAGATACTGAAATCAATATCAGCCATCTTGTTTATAAGCTAAGCTAACAAGCGCTGTGGATATAGGAAGTTACGACAATGACGGAGGAAACTAAACATGATATGGAAGAAGAGGATTTTGAAATTCTGCTGCTCGAATCCGCTGTTCGTGGCTATCTTTACGATCCGCAATATAGTGAAGAGCAGCTGAGGCTGATGGAGGAACAGGAGGCGGACGAGGAGCCCGGACTGGCTCGAGCTGGGCGGACTGGAGCGGACGAGGAGCCCGGACTGGCTCGAGCTGGGCGGACTGGAGCGGACGAGGAGCCCGGACTGGCTCGAGCTGGGCGGACTGGAGCGGACGAGGAGCCCGGACTGGCTCGAGCTGGGCGGACTGGAGCGGACGAGGAGCCCGGACTGGCTCGAGCTGGGCGGACTGGAGCGGACGAGGAGCCCGGACTGGCTCGCGCTGAGGCGGACTGCTGGTGCCTGTGCTCTCGCTGTGCGCTACGGACAGAGTCCATCTGCTGCAGAGAATTTCAACGATCGCAATTTCTCCTGGACGAAATCTCTGGATCAGACGAGCACACAGACGTTTGTGTTGTGATGTGAACCATCCTAGTGTCGCACCGCATATGTTCTGACCGAACATCCAGGTATCATGCAATAATTCACCATATAGAAAGAAATACAAACGAGGAGTAATTCGCTAATGAGTTTGCCAATGTAACGGGGTTCGTTGTTGTGAGAGATATCTCCTCCGTGAGAGATATGAGACCGCTGCGTCTCACAGGTGTCATTCATTATCACTCGCGCCGTCCTCTCACGTCCCTCGCCCTCGTCCTGCTCGCCACAGCCAACTAACTAGACATTTTGTGTGAAATGAATTTCAAACTCTTTTGACAGCTAGCCTTGTAGACGGAAGAGTGATTTCTCTGATGTTTGCGCTGTTCTGGATTAGTGGGAGTGGCTTGCGGAGCTGTGCAATGTGGTGCATTGTGGGAGTTGTTGTCTTAAATACAAATGCGCCATAAAGTTATTTTCTGTCTTTTCTCGGTCAAGAGGGCACCAAATTCAAAATTTCTTTTACATTTCGACTACATATATGACCCACTTTCAATAAAGATTAATGTTGAAATGGGTGGAGTGACCCTTTAAGGGCTCTGCCGTCTGCCCTTCGAAGGGAGTATGGCATAGGGATGCTCACTAGCAATAAGCACGTCCCAGCCGGGTCCGTCACTTATTTGGTTCCCCTGGAAATTGTGGTCTGTGTTATTTGCAGCGCGTTTCTGTGTTTGGTTGTGTTGTGAACTTTTGCAGCGCGTTTCTGTATTTGGAGCACACGTGTGTTGTGAAACTTTTGTCTTGTATATATATTTTTTTCGATTACATCAGATAACATTTTAATCTGTCAAATGCCCATGTTATAATGAGCACGACCTATGGGGCATGTTGTCACATTTCACTCTTTCGGGCTAAATCAAGATAAAAGTATACACTGTATTAATAAAACAAAACCACATAATTATACTAGACATGTGGGAAATTAATGTGGGGAAAAATTAATACTCTGAACCCTATAGATTTACACAAACTGAGAAAGTCAGAAAGTGTGAGGTTGTGTCGCTCTCCTCGATCAACATTTGAAGGTTTATTCATCAGCTCTGATCAACCGAAGTCCATGAATAAGATTTAATGAAATAACATCTGTTGGATTTACCCTTACAAAAATTAACCATCATTTACAGTAACCATATTTTAACCATGATATTTCAAGTAAAATGTTGTTAATTACAGGAAAAGCCTCTTAATGATGAAATGATCGTCTTCAGCTCTTCATGAGGATTACACACTGATGTTTCTCACGCATTCCTTGTGTTTATAGTGGACGGTCACGGATGGAGACTATTATACGCAGGCAGACAACTGGAGAATGATAGAACACTGCGGGATTATGGCATGAATCTACAGTGTATATGGTTAAACGTATACGTGGAGGACGAGGTAAACACTGTGTTGGTTTATAATCTTTAATCTGACTCTTCATGTCGTCACTGAAGACAAACGCTTGTTTTCTCTATAGCAGTGATGTTATATTAAGACTCAGTGAATTCTGCTCTCACACTGAATGTCTGTGTGTACTGTATTTTATGTCATTTTTATATCTGTTACATGATAAAACCACAGCTAAAAACCACAGCTTTCTCAAAGTTATGAACAAACGTTTGTTCAGAGTTATATACTATACTATATACTATATATACTATACTAGACCGCAACTTGTCTTTCGAAAATCATATTTCATATGTTACAAGAACTGCCTTTTTCCACCTTAGAAACATTGCTAAATTACGTAACATGCTATCTGTTTCTGATGCAGAAAAGTTAGTTCATGCATTCATGACCTCGAGACTAGATTACTGTAATGCTTTATTAGCTGGTTGTCCTGCATCCTCAATAAACAAGCTACAGTTAGTGCAAAATGCAGCCGCTAGAGTTCTTACTAGATCAAGAAAATATGATCATATAACACCGATTTTATCATCTCTGCACTGGTTACCTATCAAGTTCCGTATCAATTACAAAGTACTACTACTGACCTATAAAGCCCTAAATGGTTTAGCTCCTGTGTATTTAATGGACCTTCTATCGCCCTACAATCCATCGCGTTCTTTAAGATCACTAAATTCGAGGCTTCTGGTCATTCCTAGGATATCTAAGTCCACTAAAGGAGGGAGGGCGTTCTCACATTTAGCTCCTAAACTCTGGAATAGCCTTCCTGATATTGTTCGTTGCTCAGACTCGCTGTCCCAGTTCAAAACTAGATTAAAGACGCATCTTTTTAGCCAAGCATTCACATAATGCTTACCTTTTATAATACTGTTGAATCAGATCGAATGCATTATTATTATGAACAGCAGCTACGCTAATTATTTCCCATCTGCTTTTCTGCTGTTATCTCGGGACGCTAGTCGAGGTAAATAGCGTTCGTCAGCTCCAGTTTGTATCCAGACTCTCACGGAGACTTCAGATGCACCAACACCTGCGATGAGACGACTCGACGCCGGCGATATGTTATCCCCTATATTAATACATGATTAACTAACTGTATTTTTCTATGTACATTTCTGAAATGCACTTTCTGTAAAGCTGCTTTGAAACAATATGTATTGTGAAAAGCGCTATACAAATAAATTTTGAATTATAGTAATGTTCTCAAAACATTATTTATTTATCGTTCATGGAACGTTTTTCTGAAATGTTTCACTTGGATGTCTTTCTAGTGTTTTTTAAAAATGTTCAACATTCAAAAGTAACTTTCCCATTTAAACATTTAAAAAACTGGATGTTCTGAAAGTTCAGAGTACATTCAGAAATAATATTTTCATATCTTAATGGGAACGTCAGCAAAACATTCTTAGTGCATTTCTTTGTTGAACTGAGTTTTATGGCGACTTCTTGAAGGAACACTTCACCCATTTCAACATTAATCTTTATTGAAAGTGGGTCATATATGTAGTCGAAATGTAAAAGAAATTTTGAATTTGGTGCCCTCTTGACCGAGAAAAGACAGAAAATAACTTTAGGGCGCATTTGTATGAAAGACAACAACTCCCACAATGCACCACATTGCACAGCTCCGCAAGCCACTCCCACTAATCCAGAACAGCGCAAACATCAGATAAATCACTCGTCTACAAGGCTAACGTTAGCTGCCACCAGAGTTAGAAATTCATTTCACACAAAATGTCTAGTTAGTTGGCTGTGGCGAGCAGGACGAGGGCGAGGGACGTGAGAGCAGCGCGAGGCCGGTGGCGTGAGTGATAATGATCGACATCTGTAAGACGCACCGGTCTCTCTCGCGTCTCACCGAGGAGCGGACGCATAAAACGAGGAGCGACAGGGCAGATCGAGAGAGGAACAGGCCTGGTTTGGTTTTATGGTGTGTTTTGTTTCTGTTGTGTGTGGCCAGCAGTGAGGGGCTGCTGGCTTATACTTTTGTTTTGTATTTGTTTATTTTACTATTAAAATGTTTAAATGTTCGCCGATTCCCGTCTCATTCTTCCCACAACAACGAACCCCGTTACATTGGCAAACTCATTAGCGAATTACTCCTCGTTTGTATTTCTTTCTATATGGTGAATTATTGCATGATACCTGGATGTTCAGTCAGAACATATGCGGTGCGACACTAGGATGGTTCACATCACAACACAAACGTCTGTGTGCTCGTCTGATCCAGAGATTTCGTCCAGGAGAAATTGCGATCGTTGAAATTCTCTGCAGCAGATGGACTCTGTCCGTAGCGCACAGCGAGAGCACAGGCACCAGCGGTCCGCCCAGCTCGAGCCAGTCCGGGCTCCTCGTCCGCTCCAGTCCGCCCAGCTCGAGCCAGTCCGGGCTCCTCGTCCGCCTCCTGTTCCTCCATCAGCCTCAGCTGCTCTTCACTATATTGCGGATCGTAAAGATAGCCACGAACACCGGATTCGAGCAGCAGAATTTCAAAATCCTCTTCTTCCATATCATGTTTAGTTTCCTCCGTCATTGTCGTAACTTCCTATATCCACAGCGCTTGTTAGCTTAGCTTATAAACAAGATGGCGGATATTGCTTTCAGTATCTGCAAGGGAAGTCCCACCCACTGATCTGTGATAGCTCTGTAGCGTGAGTGAGTTCCACACCCTGAATAAATGATGAGCTTGTGTTTGTAGTCTCTACACTTTTCAATGAAATTTATCTTCCGTCCTATCGTGACGCAAAATGACGATATTTACGTCACGATAGGACGGAAGTAAAACACTTAAATCCTTTTTTCTCCCATCTCAGAAAAAAAAAACAAGCAAAATTCCACCATCATTATAATATATGACTGTGTTTCTAACAATACAAACCTTAATGCAAATGGGTGAAGTGACCCTTTAAGATGCTTTACTGTAGCCTACATGTGATTTACTAAATGCTGGTCAAAACATCGGTTTGTTTACATTTATACTGTTGTTTTATGCTTCATAATTGTGTTATTGTTGAGTTTTCTCTGACTAATGAACACATATAGTGTAATATAAAACGGTTAGTTCCAATCCTTGATTCTTATTGGTCAATAGCTGTGCTTTATTCACGATAAAACACGGCTATGACCGCTTCATCCAACGGTTATATATTTATCACTGCGCAACACTGCGGTTCCTATGTTGTTTCTATTTGAGCTTTCCTGCATTTTACACATTGGAACGTTGTTGCTGTTCACGGTCAGGGACTATTTTTTTTTCTAGCGGAAGGAAGGCTTTTAGTGATTTTACTTCATGAAAGTTGCACTTTTTTCTTACTTTAATATTTTTATTGTGTGGTAACCGTTTTATAAAGTGTGAGTGCCTGCAACCCCTTCAGACGTTACTTATTCACGATACAGCATTTGCCTCGAGGACCTTATTGCTTATAACACACTCTCTATGATGCTGTATGATTGACACATATAGTGTAATAACACACTCTCTATGATGCTGTATGATTGACACTTCTCTTCTTATGAGCATTAACAGTGGAAAAGTGCACAAGTTTAGTTTATGATGAAAAGTTTGAAGCCACAGTTTACTACAAAATGTGACAGAAATGAGCTTTATTATTATTAATCTATAATAATATATCTAATCTATTATTAGACTAAATCTTTAGACAAATATTCTTCAAGTATATACCTCGCCAATAATTGATGTGTCTATAAATGATTTGTTCCTGATCTCAGATCAGTTGAATTCATTTGTACACATTTCATGACACATTTATATAATAAAAAGGAAAAGTTGTATTTAAAAGTCTATTATTGGTCTGATTAATCAAGCTGTCTATAAAACAAACAATACAAACCCTACAATTTAATAAAATAACACATATTTAAAGATAGACAAAATGAAATGCATTAAACTGATTACAGCTTTAATTAAACATTAGCAGTTGGTTTGCAGAATCAGTGAATCATTTTATGAAGGAAGAGATTCAATCGATTTAAAGCACCATAAAGCTTCTTTTCTCCCATTACCAGAGCTTAGTCATCCATAACAAGTGATTTAAAATAACTGAATTATATTTTTAATATAGCATTTTTCATGTTTAACTTAAATCAATGTAATCCATCTCTTCTATCATGTCCTCTTTAATCTTGGTTGTTGGATCAGAAGGTCGATGTGCTAAGTCGTAACAGCGGCTGCACATTTCACACACACGCGTGATCAGACCAATCATCACTTTATAAGAACCAGAAGGATCAGTGAGTGGAAGGTCATTGATTTGATCATATTCGAGCTACAGGCTTTCTGTGCGCTGTTACAAACTGAAGTCTCGGCTTTCCTTTAACATTTGATAAATATTGTCATATATCAGTGATATAAGCTAGTTTCTCTATATGTAATGATAGTAGTGTGTATATATGAACATATAATGCAGAGTTAGCGAGTATTTAATCATATTCATGAGAGGAGCATGCTGGGAACTTGTCATTGGTCGGCTCCTCGACCCTTTACACTTTACTGGACAAAACGTGGTCATGTGACTGAAGGCTCCAGGAAGTTTTCGAAGCACCTCATTAATATTCATGAGCACGCCTCTGCCATAGGCTAGTCGAGGGCGCTGAACCGAGCCGAGTGATTTATATCTCCATGGCTGCTCTTTTAGTTACAAAATGCTGCGGTATCTTCGTGTGTTGTTCGTCTGCACGCTATTAGTCTTCTGCTCAGTGCTCTACATATTTAATCAGCCGGTGTCGTCACTGGAGAGCGCGAATCAACGCATGATGACAGGTATGTAAACAAAACATCTCGGGTTACGAGTGTAATCATGGTTCCCTGAGAAGGGGAACGAGACACCAAGGGGGTAATCCACCAGCTGGAAACTGAAGTCTCCCCGGGGGCCGCCATTGGCTAACAAGCCTTCACCTGCTGTTAGCATTCCATTGACTCCCATTCATTTTGGCGTCACTTTGACAGCGAATAACTTTACATCTGAGGCGTTTAAAGACTCCATTTGTCCATTATTTATTTCTAAAGAAACACGACAATGTATAAAGGGCTCCATTACCTTGTATCTTACGTTATGGCCCGTAGAAGCAGTTTTTGTATAAATAGGCTAGCGATTGCGTAATAACACGCGACACTCTGTCGCACAGTAGAGAAATTACCGTATAGACAGATGTAGAAGCTCGCGCACAATCGGGGGACGTGGAGGTATAAAGTCAAGGGAGAAGCCCATAGAGAGTCATAAAGTTGCTCCTGCTGCTCATGGACAGCTAATACTCACGATCTCCGGCTCTGTGAGATCCGGAAGGGAATGATTCAGATTCCTCTTGGCACAGCTACTAGAAGACTTACAACTGTGAGACAGGTTGCTCACGTCACATCTCCGTCGTCAATCTCAGTTTGAGCCTGCGCAGTTCGCTTGGCAATCAGGAAGTGAGTGCTTCTAATTGACTTCACTTTTCTCCGTTGAAGTCTATGGGGTCGCTGTGTCCATTTCTTTTACTGTCTATGCGAGACACTAGGACGCTAATGGGGAACGCCTCCGGCATGAACGTGTCAGAACACAACAATAACATTGGCCGGCAACAGCCTATGACATCACTTTAATTTTTTTCCCAAATATATATATATATTTGTACTACATATCCCACAATTCCAAGCAAACTACACTACTAAATCTAGTGCACTACATTACCCATGTAATCCCCCTGGTCAGACCTCACTTCCTTCCTTTGTTATTTGTGTTGGTGAGGTGTGTGTGTGTGAACATGTACAATCATGTTGTCTGAGTCCTTTCCTTAGAATGCGTTTAACTTAGCGTACGTACTTGTACATTTTTTTACCAATTGTATTGTTTGAATGTTTTTTTGGATTGGATATTTAATCAGTATTTGGATTGATATATGTTGCTGATATGTTTATTGATGAATTATTTCCTTTATTGTATTGTTTGTAGTGACTCAAGAGACCATCTTGTAAATCCTGTTCATCCGTTAACAAAATTCTCTTCAAAACTATCTACATTTTAATGCCTGTAGGATTCAAATTCAATGCATTTTAATGTAATTTAAGGTCTTATTTTTTGCAAAATCCATTTAATGACTTTTAATGCTTTAATGCCCCGCAGAAACATTAGCAGTTGTTTGTAAAAGGTGTTTTCATGCATGTTTCTGTAACTACACTGTTCTGACCAGCAGGAGAATCAGGGAGTCATTTCATGAACAAATTATTCAGTGCATCAAAAAAAATCTTATTACCAGATATTAAAAACATTTTCATAAGCTTCATATTTCATGTTTAATTTAAGGCAATGTTATTCATCTCTTCTATCACATTCTTTTTTATATTTCTGTTTGTTGGATCAGAAGGTCGATGTGCTCAGTCATAACAGAGGCTGATATAAGTTAGTTTCTCTATATGTAATGATATAGTTTATGTTATTATGTTTTGCATGTTCACTGACTGCTCTACACACACTATTCACTTCACACACATCAAAAACACTGTCAAATACTTTTTGGAAGTCTAAGAATCACATGGAGAAACTCTTTCTGTATAAAGTCCCTGCAGTGGGTGTGTCTGATGTCGGATTTAACCAGAGAAAGTGAAACTATCCTCCACTGTGTGCATCAGAACAGTTACTTCTACATCACCAGGGAGTTTAGTTAAAGTTCGAGCACATTCAACATGAGTTTCTGGATCTACTTTACAGACATGAGACACGCTCTCGTATGGAGGACCAACTCTACCATATTTAAAAATAAATACAGAAATAAATAAATGCTCAATAAATAAATAAGCATACAATTAATTGCCCCAAAAAATACAATAAACAAATAAATGTAGGTAGAAATTAAATTATACAGTGAGACATAAATGTATATATCTCTTTTAATTAGCTTCTTTATTTATTCACCTTTGTAATAATTACCTTATTTATTTATTGTCCGTTATAATCTTCAACTTTATTTATTAATTACTTATTTTTTTAAGTATTTATTTATGTGCATGTTATAATATTTTTGACTGTTTTATTCTTCCTTTGTATTTTTTTACCCTATTTATTTCTTCAATGCTATTTATTTCTGCCTGTCGTTTTTACATTTCTGTATGCATTTCTGCCTCATTATGCAAATGAGGAGGGGCTGTGTCTTAAGGGGTCAACTTCTAAAGGAGCCTATGGAGCTAGACTGCACACTAAAGGAGCCTATAGAGCTAGACTGCACACTAAAGGAGCCTATAGAGCTAGACTGCACACTAAAGGAGCCTATAGAGCTAGACTGCACACTAAAGGAGCCTATAGAGCTAGACTGCACACTAAAGGAGCCTATAGAGCTAGACTGCACACTAAAGGAGCCTATAGAGCTAGACTGCACACTAAAGGAGCCTATAGAGCTAGACTGCACACTAAAGGAGCCTATAGAGCTAGACTGCACACTAAAGGAGCCTATGGAGCTAGACTGCTCACTAAAGGAGCCTATAGAGCTAGACTGCACACTAAAGGAGCCTAGACTGCACACTAAAGGAGCCTATAGAGCTAGACTGCACACTAAAGGAGCCTATGGAGCTAGACTGCACACTAAAGGAGCCTATAGAGCTAGACTGCACACTAAAGGAGCCTATGGAGCTAGACTGCACACTAAAGGAGCCTATAGAGCTAGACTGCACACTTAAGGAGCCTATAGAGCTAGACTGCACACTAAAGGAGCGTATAGAGCTAGACTGCACACTAAAGGAGCCTATAGAGCTAGACTGCACACTAAAGGAGCGTATAGAGCTAGACTGCACACTAAAGGAGCCTATAGAGCTAGACTGCACACTAAAGGAGCGTATAGAGCTAGACTGCACACTAAAGGAGCGTATAGAGCTAGACTGCACACTAAAGGAGCCTATAGAGCTAGACTGCACACTAAAGGAGCCTATAGAGCTAGACTGCACACTAAAGGAGCCTATAGAGCTAGACTGCACACTAAAGGAGCCTATGGAGCTAGACTGCACACTAAAGGAGCCTATAGAGCTAGACTGCACACTAAAGGAGCCTATAGAGCTAGACTGCACACTAAAGGAGCCTATGGAGCTAGACTGCACACTAAAGGAGCGTATAGAGCTAGACTGCACACTAAAGGAGCCTATGGAGCTAGACTGCACACTAAAGGAGCGTATAGAGCTAGACTGCACACTAAAGGAGCCTATGGAGCTAGACTGCACACTAAAGGAGCCTATAGAGCTAGACTGCACACTAAAGGAGCGTATAGAGCTAGACTGCACACTAAAGGAGCCTATGGAGCTAGACTGCACACTAAAGGAGCGTATAGAGCTAGACTGCACACTAAAGGAGCCTATGGAGCTAGACTGCACACTAAAGGAGCCTATGGAGCTAGACTGCACACTAAAGGAGCGTATAGAGCTAGACTGCACACTAAAGGAGCCTATGGAGCTAGACTGCACACTAAAGGAGCCTATAGAGCTAGACTGCACACTAAAGGAGCGTATAGAGCTAGACTGCACACTAAAGGAGCCTATAGAGCTAGACTGCACACTAAAGGAGCCTATGGAGCTAGACTGCACACTAAAGGAGCCTATGGAGCTAGACTGCACACTAAAGGAGCCTATAGACTGCACACTAAAGGAGCCTAGAGCTAGACTGCACACTAAAGGAGCCTAGAGCTAGACTGCACACTAAAGGAGCCTATAGAGCTAGACTGCACACTAAAGGAGCCTAGAGCTAGACTGCACACTAAAGGAGCCTAGAGCTAGACTGCACACTAAAGGAGCCTATGGAGCTAGACTGCACACTAAAGGAGCCTATGGAGCTAGACTGCACACTAAAGGAGCCTATAGAGCTAGACTGCACACTAAAGGAGCCTATAGAGCTAGACTGCACACTAAAGGAGCCTATGGAGCTAGACTGCACACTAAAGGAGCCTATAGAGCTAGACTGCACACTAAAGGAGCGTATAGAGCTAGACTGCACACTAAAGCAGCCTTTTCTGCTGTTATCTCGGGACGCGAGTCCCGAGAAAATGGCGTTCGTCAGCTCCAGTTTGTATCCAGCCTCTCACGGAGACTTCAGATGCTCCAACCACAAAGCCTATGAAGTGACGACTCAACACGGGCGATATGGACTCTCTATGGTGGACGGCACTGATCCTCAACAACTCGTCTTAAGACCGGCGTGCATACTTGGACTTCCAAAAAAATACTCTAAATGTTCCGATCCAATCTGACTTGTAATGCTGCCCGAATCATGCACTGTTCTTCCGTTGGCCAGAGGAGAACTGGCCCCCCGACTGAGTCTGGGTTCTCCCAAGGTTTTTTTTCTCCATTCTGTCACCCAGTGTTGAGCATGTTACTTAAAAAAAGTAATTAGTTATAGTTACTAGTTACTTCTCACAAATAGTAACTGAGTTAGTAACTGAGTTACATCATTATAAAAGTAACTAATTACCAAAGAAAGTAACTATTGCGTTACTTAAAAAAAAAAAAAAAATCAAATAGGCCTATGTCAAATAATTTGGATGCCCCCAGTATTAAATATGTTAAATTAATGAAATGGACACTTAATAGTGTAGATTAGTGTTCAATGTTTTATAATAATAATTTATACTATTTTAATGTTGCTGTGGGACAATGTGAGAGACGCCTATTAAATTCAATATATTATTCTAAATATTAGCATTACTATAGTAGAACAATAAAACATTATAGATGGTTTACTTAATATCGCACAGACCCCAACTGGCCAACAAATAAGTTTAAAAATAAATTATGCTTCTTAAGAAATGTACCAAAAATGAATAAATAATAATAAAAAATATGCATACTCTTTGTGCATATTAAAATGATAAAACTGTTACACAACTTCACAACTAGTAGACATACTGTAGCCTGAGTATTTTCTTCCTAACAAAAGTAAACAGTTTAACAAGTGCTCTCTTAATATAATACTGAACAATTTACCAAAAAAAATATATATATAATACTAAAATATAATATTTTGGGGGTTTATTTTTATAATAGCGAACGTCATCATCAGAGATTATTTAAGCCAAATTCTAGACATGTTTGCCGCACGTGTTTACAACCGGTCAAACAAATATGTTTTCTGTGAATGTTCCCTGCAGGTTATTTTCGGGTTTATTTTATAACCTAAACAGAACGTTACCTGACGGTAATTTTTTAGATTTTACTTGTATAACCCTGTTAATTAATTAACGTTGCAGATATGTGTCATTTATTTATAAACAAACTATATAATGCTCGGAGTCGGACACCCTCGGTCTCTCTTGCGCAACTGTTGAGCGCGCTCTCGGACACATTCAGTCTCTCTCGCGCATTGAGCGCGCTCGCGCCAATCGCTTCGCTTTTGTCCACTCCGGCGCCTCATAAACACACACACACACACACACACACACACCAGAGAAAAAAACTTTGCAGGTCCTATGGCGGAGAGAGAGCCTACTCGGATGAAAGCCGCTTCAGTGAGTTCAATTATAGTAACGCCACATTTTTTTTGTCAGTAACGGTAACTGCGTTGTAACGGGGGAAACAGTAATTCGTTTGATTACTCGTTACTGAAAAAGATAACGCCGTTAGTAACGCCGTTTATTTATAACGCCGTTATTCCCATCACTGCTGTCACCTGATGGAGTTTTGGTTCCTTGCCACTGTTGCCTTGGATTTTGGCTTGCTTAGTTGGGGACATTTAACATTTAATATTCAATAATATTATTGATCTGCCTTACTTAAGGTGGACGTTGACGCAATTTCTTTTAGAAACAAACGTTGTTATATTGTTATATTGTTTTTGTTATATTGTTTTCATGTTATCACTGTGAAGCGCTTTGATACAATCTGTATTGTAAAAAGCGCTATATAAATAAAGGTGACTTGACTTGACTTGACTAAAGGAGCCTATAGAGCTAGACTGCACACTAAAGGAGCCTAGAGCTAGACTGCACACTAAAGGAGCCTATGGAGCTAGACTGCACACTAAAGGAGCCTATGGAGCTAGACTGCACACTAAAGGAGCCTAGAGCTAGACTGCACACTAAAGGAGCCTATGGAGCTAGACTGCACACTAAAGGAGCCTAGAGCTAGACTGCACACTAAAGGAGCCTATGGAGCTAGACTGCACACTAAAGGAGCCTATGGAGCTAGACTGCACACTAAAGGAGCCTATAGAGCTAGACTGCACACTAAAGGAGCCTATGGAGCTAGACTGCACACTAAAGGAGCCTATAGAGCTAGACTGCACACTAAAGGAGCCTATAGAGCTAGACTGCACACTAAAGGAGCCTATGGAGCTAGACTGCACACTAAAGGAGCCTATGGAGCTAGACTGCACACTAAAGGAGCCTATAGAGCTAGACTGCACACTAAAGGAGCCTATAGAGCTAGACTGCACACTAAAGGAGCCTATGGAGCTAGACTGCAAACTAAAGGAGCCTATGGAGCTAGACTGCACACTAAAGGAGCGTATAGAGCTAGACTGCACACTAAAGGAGCCTATAGAGCTAGACTGCACACTAAAGGAGCGTATAGAGCTAGACTGCACACTAAAGGAGCCTATAGAGCTAGACTGCACACTAAAGGAGCCTATGGAGCTAGACTGCACACTAAAGGAGCCTATAGAGCTAGACTGCACACTAAAGGAGCCTATAGAGCTAGACTGCACACTAAAGGAGCGTATAGAGCTAGACTGCACACTAAAGGAGCCTATGGAGCTAGACTGCACACTAAAGGAGCCTATAGAGCTAGACTGCACACTAAAGGAGCCTATAGAGCTAGACTGCACACTAAAGGAGCCTATAGAGCTAGACTGCACACTAAAGGAGCCTATAGAGCTAGACTGCACACTAAAGGAGCCTATAGAGCTAGACTGCACACTAAAGGAGCGTATAGAGCTAGACTGCACACTAAAGGAGCCTATGGAGCTAGACTGCACACTAAAGGAGCCTATAGAGCTAGACTGCACACTAAAGGAGCCTATGGAGCTAGACTGCACACTAAAGGAGCCTATAGGGCTAGACTGCACACTAAAGGAGCGTATAGAGCTAGACTGCACACTAAAGGAGCGTATAGAGCTAGACTGCACACTAAAGGAGCGTATAGAGCTAGACTGCACACTAAAGGAGCGTATAGAGCTAGACTGCACACTAAAGGAGCCTATAGAGCTAGACTGCACACTAAAGGAGCCTATAGAGCTAGACTGCACACTAAAGGAGCCTATGGAGCTAGACTGCACACTAAAGGAGCGTATAGAGCTAGACTGCACACTAAAGGAGCCTATGGAGCTAGACTGCACACTAAAGGAGCCTATGGAGCTAGACTGCACACTAAAGGAGCGTATAGAGCTAGACTGCACACTAAAGGAGCCTATAGAGCTAGACTGCACACTAAAGGAGCCTATAGAGCTAGACTGCACACTAAAGGAGCCTATAGAGCTAGACTGCACACTAAAGGAGCCTATGGAGCTAGACTGCACACTAAAGGAGCCTATAGAGCTAGACTGCACACTAAAGGAGCCTATAGAGCTAGACTGCACACTAAAGGAGCCTATAGAGCTAGACTGCACATTAAAGGAGCCTATAGACCTAGACTGCACACTAAAGGAGCCTATGGAGCTAGACTGCACACTAAAGGAGCCTATAGAGCTAGACTGCACACTAAAGGAGCCTATGGAGCTAGACTGCACACTAAAGGAGCCTATGGAGCTAGACTGCACACTAAAGGAGCCTATGGAGCTAGACTGCACACTAAAGGAGCCTATAGAGCTAGACTGCACACTAAAGGAGCCTATAGAGCTAGACTGCACACTAAAGGAGCCTATAGAGCTAGACTGCACACTAAAGGAGCCTATAGAGCTAGACTGCACATTAAAGGAGCCTATGGAGCTAGACTGCACACTAAAGTAGCCTATGGAGCTAGACTGCACACTAAAGTAGCCTATGGAGCTAGACTGCACACTAAAGGAGCCTATAGAGCTAGACTGCACATTAAAGGAGCCTATAGAGCTAGACTGCACACTAAAGGAGCCTATGGAGCTAGACTGCACACTAAAGGAGCCTATAGAGCTAGACTGCACACTAAAGGAGCCTATAGAGCTAGACTGCACACTAAAGGAGCCTATAGAGCTAGACTGCACACTAAAGGAGCCTATGGAGCTAGACTGCACACTAAAGGAGCGTATAGAGCTAGACTGCACACTAAAGGAGCCTATGGAGCTAGACTGCACACTAAAGGAGCCTATGGAGCTAGACTGCACACTAAAGGAGCGTATAGAGCTAGACTGCACACTAAAGGAGCCTATAGAGCTAGACTGCACACTAAAGGAGCCTATAGAGCTAGACTGCACATTAAAGGAGCCTATAGAGCTAGACTGCACACTAAAGGAGCCTATGGAGCTAGACTGCACACTAAAGGAGCCTATAGAGCTAGACTGCACACTAAAGGAGCCTATGGAGCTAGACTGCACACTAAAGGAGCCTATGGAGCTAGACTGCACACTAAAGGAGCCTATGGAGCTAGACTGCACACTAAAGGAGCCTATAGAGCTAGACTGCACACTAAAGGAGCCTATAGAGCTAGACTGCACACTAAAGGAGCCTATAGAGCTAGACTGCACACTAAAGGAGCCTATAGAGCTAGACTGCACATTAAAGGAGCCTATGGAGCTAGACTGCACACTAAAGTAGCCTATGGAGCTAGACTGCACACTAAAGGAGCCTATGGAGCTAGACTGCACACTAAAGGAGCCTATAGAGCTAGACTGCACATTAAAGGAGCCTATAGAGCTAGACTGCACACTAAAGGAGCCTATGGAGCTAGACTGCACACTAAAGGAGCCTATAGAGCTAGACTGCACATTAAAGGAGCCTATAGAGCTAGACTGCACACTAAAGGAGCCTATAGAGCTAGACTGCACATTAAAGGAGCCTATAGAGCTAGACTGCACACTAAAGGAGCCTATGGAGCTAGACTGCACACTAAAGGAGCCTATGGAGCTAGACTGCACACTAAAGGAGCCTATGGAGCTAGACTGCACACTAAGGAGCCTATGGAGCTAGACTGCACACTAAAGGAGCCTATAGAGCTAGACTGCACACTAAAGGAGCCTATGGAGCTAGACTGCACACTAAAGGAGCCTATAGAGCTAGACTGCACACTAAAGGAGCCTATAGAGCTAGACTGCACATTAAAGGAGCCTATAGAGCTAGACTGCACACTAAAGGAGCCTATAGAGCTAGACTGCACACTAAAGGAGCCTATAGAGCTAGACTGCACATTAAAGGAGCCTATAGAGCTAGACTGCACACTAAAGGAGCCTATGGAGCTAGACTGCACACTAAAGGAGCCTATGGAGCTAGACTGCACACTAAAGGAGCCTATGGAGCTAGACTGCACACTAAAGGAGCCTATAGAGCTAGACTGCACACTAAAGGAGCCTATGGAGCTAGACTGCACACTAAAGGAGCCTATAGAGCTAGACTGCACACTAAAGGAGCCTATGGAGCTAGACTGCACACTAAAGGAGCCTATAGAGCTAGACTGCACACTAAAGGTGCCTGACTGTGAGCTGAGGAGGCTCCACATTTAAAAAATAAATGCAACAGCTGGATTAAACTGATCTCAGCATGTGAACTTATTTAACCAAGTAACACTTTAGCATGAATATTTATTAATGCAACTTTCTATTGCTTTCTTTCTCCCCCCCATCCCACAAAACCATAAAACAGTTTGAGACCTATCTGCAGTTTCAATGCGCTTTTATTAAGTGTAATATTGTATGGTGATTGCAACTACATTTGCACCAGCTGGGTGGTCAAGTGTGTTCGGGTCAGTTTCATCGGGGAGAAGCTTTCTGTGGTGTTCTGGCTCCTTTCTATGGTGGCTATATTGTGCAGAATGGCACATGCAGACACTATCTGTGATGCCCACTGTGGTGACTCTTAAGCGCCGAAGACAGTTGAAACGTGCCTTTAGGATGCCAAAGATCATCTCTAACTTTTACTATGGTTTTACTGACACATGAGGGTCATGATAGGGGGTTATTGTGTAGGTTTTGCTGTCCCAATTCAAATTAACAGTGTTTTGTACTGTACCAAATTTAACTAGCTTTCCTCAAAGCGCTGACACAACATACTCACGGAAAGTAGATTGTTATCTGTTAATTTTACTATTCATTTAAAGATTCATCTCACAGAAAATAATAATTTCACATGTTCACATAATCTCTACCTGAACATTAAGGCTGTGAAAAGACTTTCTATTAACATAATCTGCCTCATGTTCTCCTAGAGAAGTGGAGATTGCAACATGTGTGCAGGCTATTGCTCCAATGACTCTATAGGGAATCCTATCATGAGATTAAAATAATGCTTAACATGTACTGTATTATATAGTACATTTGTGAAATTTGCTTTAAAAAAAAAAAAAAAAAAAAAAAAAAAAACGTGATGTCACCCTATCAATATATTTTACCGGCAATTTTATAAAAACCCTCTCTTATGGACATGGTCAATAAATGTCTGGGGAACACTATTAAACTATTAATGTACTCCTGCAGAGCGAGGACCACCTTGCGAATGGTTCGACAAACCGTGTTTTCCCCTATTCTGTGCATCACCGATCGTGCAAGTATAGGCTACCACTTGCAAAAAAAAAACGCAACGCAATACCATTTATGGTACAGTAAGTGCATGAATTCGATGTGTTCAATTATTTATGTGCGGCTCAAGAAGTTCGCAAAGATAAGATATTCCTTCCGCAGAAAATCTGTATCTTTCATACACTATCAGAAAAGGCAAGGGGATTTTGTCCGGCTAAAAACTCTTTCTCTACGATGTGCTCGTCTAACAATTTGCGCTGAGATGTCCACAGGATTTGAAAGACAATGTAAAGCCATTGCAACAAACACTGGGAATTAGTTACGTCACCTATATGTTTCTTTGCTCACAGCTGATTGGTCAAACTTCAGTCTGAGATCTCGAATCCAGAACTTAACCTGCCCCGGAGCAGGTTAGCCGTGCAGCGTAAGGTACCATGGCAATGAACACCGATTAAAGCCGAGCTACTTTCATAGTACCTAAAAGTACCAGTACTAGTACCAACCCAGGGTTGGCGGAAACTAAGCTGAAACATAGCTGGCTAGCCACCTAAACCGGCTTCATGGTACAGGCCCCAGCTCTCACAGAATCACCTGAAGATGAAGATGAAGATAGAGGAATTCCCAGGACTCAATCTATGGATAAACTGGCTTCAATGCAGACAGAGGAATCCAATAGATGGTGTAGCATACAGTAAATACATACGTTTACATATACATATCTGATCAGTTAAAGTGTGATATGATTCAAATGTTCTACCATATATATTCTCTTCTGGCCTCTGAAAGTGAAATATTTCAGTGAATTTATAATGGACCTCATATAAACAACAGTAAACAGTCACACAGAAGGACTCGCCTGTATCTCACACACACACACACACACACACACACACACACACACACACACACACACACACACACACACACACACACACACACACACACACACACACACAAGTACATCTGAACTGTGATCAGAAACTGAATATTAACCCTTCAGTGTATATAGATTCACCATCTCAGAACATTATCAGGTAAAGCAAGTTATTACTTTATGATGAAAGATTATGAAGACAAACATTGTGCTGCTTTATAATAACATGCACTGATGGGTCGATATCAGTATATCCATGAGGTGTTTATTATTAATTAATTTGTGTTGTGTAAAATATTTTACTTTAAGAGGCCGACATTAGAAGAGAATGAATGTTATGGATGTAAATTTGAATGATATCACACTTTAACTGATCAGAGCACAGTATAAATATATATTTTTGTGATTATGTGCAAAAGAGGAGTTTGAACACAAAAATGTGTAAAAAAAAACAAAAAACGACCATCATATAATGGTAAAAATCCACACACTCCTTTTTATTTTTTATAATCGGTTTCTTGCCTCTGGTTTTCTTAGTTTGTGACCTTTAATATTAGAGCTGATATTGTAAAACACTGACAATGCGATATTTAGTTTTTCTGAGATATATATTGCGTTATGAAAACAATTGCACCTGATGATTTTAATAGCTCTATTAATAAAGAATTAATAATTCTATAATGATTGGGGTAATTTTGTAGGGTTGTGAATCTGCATTGAAAATAATAAACAAATGACAAGCACAGATGAATACAAGAGAACAAACACAGATGAAATCAGCAGTGCTTTATGTTTTTCAGGTAAATTTACTATAGCCTATTCAGGTACAGACAAATGTAAAATAACACTGCATAGTCTTCACTGTATAAATCAATAATAATTCAGATAATTAATATAGTTTATCTTTGTTAAAGCTACTAAAGGGATTTTCTCGTTGTCTTTTGTTGTTTAATTAACTTTGACACAAACAATTGTGGGTTTATCAGGCTACTGTCACTTTAAGATGAATGCGCATATTTAATACAACAAGCATCCGTTTTCTTTGTTAACAACTTATAACCATAATAAATCATCACTGAACTTACTTAAGCTGGACTATGACGCTATTTTTCTTCTGGAAACAAACGTTGTTGCATTATTTTCCTGTTATTTCTGTAAAGCTGCTGTGAAACACTCTGTGTTGTAAAAAGCGCTGTATAAATAAAGGTGACATGACTTGATTTTGTGAACTTTGTGTGTATTTGTCAGTTTAAGCGCAATAAGACGTGTGCGAGAGCTTAGTTTAATACTCTCGCTTCGTCTGATATCCAGCTTTCTGTGCGCGTGCTTCGATGTGTGTCTCAGAAAACCATAAATCATAAGTTTAGACTGAAGTTTAAAACACAATAATGATGAAGAACTGCAGTGACGGCGATAGAGATCATCATCAATCAAACAGATGTTTTAGTTTTCGGCAGAGTATCAGCAGCACGAGCTGTAAAGGCTCTGCCCTCTTCTGGAAAGGGGGCGGAGCAGCAGCAGCTCATTTGCATTTAAAGACACATGCACGAAAACTGCATGTTTTTCTATCCAGTCAAAAATGGGCATTTACAACATTGTATAAACGTGATCTGTGGGATATTTTGAGCTGAAACTTCAAACACACATTCACTTTTGCAAATCATTTGATTCGGTGTGTGTATCAATCTGCCAAAGTCATGTGATCTCAGTAAACAAAGCTTCATTACACGTCTCAGAGTTGTGGACTCGAGGCAAGACTTTTGACTTGACTTGAATTTGAGTCCCAAATTGGATGACTTGACACCAGTGACTCGAGACTTGAGCCCTGTTTCCCGGACTTGGAAAGTCTTTATGGCCTACCTTCATTATATGTGCATTTATACACATTTCATGACACATTTGTATAATAAAAAGGAAGAGTTGTATTTAAAAGTCTCTTATTGGTCTGATTAATGAAGCTGTCTATAAAACAAACAATACAAACCCTACAATTTAATATAATATCACGTATTATAAAGATCCCTCATATTTAATGTTGTATGATTTGTTAATTGCAATAAATGGATTACAGCTTCAATGAAACATTAGCAGTTGTTTGTAAAAGGTGTTTTCCAAGGGGGTTAGACTCCATTTGTCCATTATTTATTTCTAAAGAAACACGACAATGTATAAAGGGCTCCATTACCTTCTATGTTACACTATGGCCCCGTAGAAACAGGGTGCTTCTCAATATCCCTCCTCGTCTCCTCGCTCCTCCGTCCTCCATCCTATGACCCGGAAACCAATCGAGCTCAGCCATCTTGAAGGACAACTCAATTCTCTAATTGCACCACGAGGAGGCGAGGATCGAGGAGTGAGGAGGCGAGGATCGAGGAGTGAGGAAGCTTCCAGAGGAGCTATGAGCGAGGATGCACAGTTGTACCCTTTGCTGAAGAGTTTTATCGACTAAACATGACGCACGTATCAATTCTCCTCCCCCTTCACATCTGTCACAAACATTTGAATTTATACTTTACTTTTGTAGTTTACATAAACCACACAACTCACATATTTCAACAAGGTATCTTGCTTTATTATTATTTATTATGAATGTCTTAAATAAACTAACTTTAACAACATAAGGGCAGATCCTTTGAGCACTGCTGATGACGCAGTGAAGTGACGCTCGAGTGATCAAGAATTCCAATGTATAAAAAAGCTTTCATTCAATTCCTCCGTCCTCATTTTCTTTCCTTGCAGCCTTCCCTCGTGTCCTACAGGGGGTGGAGCTGAGACGCGAGGAAAGGAAGCGAGGAAAGGAAACGAGGATGCACAAATAAGAAATGAGAAGCAGAACTTGAGCAAAGAGTTCTTTGGCGTGAGTGAGCAGGAGTAAGTATCCCGTTGCTTTTATGGACTCATTATCTATGGGCTTCTCCCTTGACGGGGCGTCCCCCCGATTGCCTGCGAGCTTCTCCTCCTGTCTGTACGGTCATTTCTGTACAGCGCGACAGAGAGTCGAGTGGTTATGACGCAATCGTTAGCCTATTTTTACTAAATCTGTAGCTGTGTCCCAATGTGAAGACTGCATCCTCCGAAGGACGCACCTTGTAGCCTTCATAGGATTTCCTAATTGCGCATCCAGGTGTTCCCGATTACCGCTCCATGGCGCCAAGCAACAGTGCGAGATGGAGCTGCCGTCCTGATCATTCATTTGTTATAATTGAGTAAACAGCTATGGAGCCAGAATTGGCTATTGTCATTTTTATGTTTTATATTTTACTGAGGATGTTAAATACATGAATTTTCTAAACGACATTTAGGCCACTTGTCTTTAAAGTCATTTTTTTAGGAGGAAAAAGCTCAGTATAATAGAATAAGCAAAAAAAGACTTCACATATAAAAAAGAAATATAACACAAACACAAGGTTAGGTTATATAAAAATAAAACATTCATAAATTATTTTATGATTATTACTGTCTTCAGTGAACTCAACGCAAATGATAATAATATTATTATTATTAGCCTACATTTAGGCTACATATTTAGAAGGCGGTTTTATCCAAAAAAGGAACAAAGAAATTCGTCAAATGTCAGTCATAATACAGGGCTAAGATTATCACAAATAAACACAAGATTTTGACGCAAATGTGTGTGGGAGTGTGAGCGCGCACTGCATGGCACGGAGGCGCGGCCGCGAACACTTGCATTTTCCCATCAACAGTGGAAGCAACTTAAAAAATACTCTATAATTTCTGGTCATACAGAAAAGAATAATACATCATTCGCAACTACTTTTATTTGTCCAAACTCACATAACAAGAAAACGTTGTGCTTTTGTAAAATAAAATAAAACAATCAGTCGCGCTTTCATGATCTCCGTGAACTGGAGCGCGTCTCATAAATGAACTGAAGCAAAATATACCTAGCCTAAAGCTTGAAATGTTGACTTTTAAACGAACAATTAAAATGCCTCGTTATTTATTCAGACACATTTATTATCATTAGCCTATAAATCATGGTTCCAGAGACATGGCTCTTCTCATTCAGCATTGCGGGAAAAATATAATTTCCAGGTTCTAATCTGGCCTTAGAAAACCAGTAAAATCGACATTTGTCCCATAGTAATTTGTGAATATTTTAAATGTTTAATAAAGGGGCAAAAGGTCTTTTTTTTTTTTTTTTTTGCGCAGCATTTGTGTAGCCTACTACAGTTCAAATTTTGGTGTTCAACTTTGGCTTTTAAAAATACAACAACCTTTCATTTGTAGTTTTTCAATTACGGGTTAAAAAAAAGAAAACAAATGGACGCAAAAGTAGGCTACCTATATTATTAAATATTTAAACTAATGTATTGACTTTAATCTAAAAAACTATCACTAAACTATCTTTAGTTTAATAGTCTGTGTAAATTTGCATCCATTCGTTTTTAATTTTTTTAACCCGTAATTGAAAAACGAAAAATGAACGGTTTTAAAAGGCATAGTTGAACACCAACATTTGAATTTGAACTGTAGGCTACACACCAAATGCTGCACCAAAAATGCTGTCGTCACCGGCGCGCAATGAATTATGGGGTAGGATCAGGGTAGGATAGGCCGCTAAGTGTCCATTTATGTATCCTTCCTTTCACGGGGAAACGAAGGGTGCATTTGGCGTCGCTTTTGAATCAGGGTACCCTTCGTCACGCCGTGATGACGCAACCGGCCTTCGAATACGGCCTTCGAAGGATGCGGAATTGAATTGGGACAGCCTTCATCGCGCCGCGGTGACGCAATCGGCCTTCCATACATCTACAGTCCCCCACCGAGAGTCCCGCATTCTCAGGCCCCCCTTGTTTTTCGAACACAGCGCCTCCTGCGGTTCGAAAGATCGTATAACACCCGCACACAGAGTACAGCGCACGCTTATCCAAATGCAATTAAAAACAATAGGATGCAATATTACGGTCTCCAAATAAATGATCCAATAAATATTTGCGTTCCCTGCTTAATGCATGTGCCAAAAAAAAAAAAACTCATTGCGATGGAAGGGATACAATTACAGATTGAACTATCTTCTGAAAAATAGTATGTGATATTATATTGCTACAATGTTTTTTTTATATTTTTTTTATTCCAATTCCAATTTTTCTTTCAGTTCAACCTATAATGGTCTAATTTACATTACCATGCTAACATTACAAAATCTGTTTTTTGATATTTTGAATGCGAAGCAAAACAAATCAGAATAGACAAAACACCAATAATAAACAATTCTGTACTTTATTTAATGATCACCTAAACATCCATCTTGCTGTAAAGAAAAAAGGAAGAAAAAACTGTGTTCGTGACTTTACTTTTCGTCTTCAATTGCATTAAAAAAAACTAATTTATAAGTCGCTTTGCAGAATCATAAAATGATATGTTGCTGCCTGGGTTCGGCAGGGGCGACTCCATCGAGGTATGGTGTACCCTGGAAGAACAGTTTAGGCCCGATAGCACATGTCTTATGATGTTTCAAAAAAAAAGAAAAAAAAAAGAAAAAAGATGTTTGCAAATGTTACCTTAATGTTGCACTGCTCTGATGAAGTGTCCCTTGAGATGTTTTTGAACTTTGGACAACTTTGTGGGTTTGAAATATATGGGGGCACAAAATGGGCAGTGAAAATCACTGCAGCATTTATGACATAGCCTATCTACAAAAAGTCCAAGGTTAAAGGCTAACGTTAGCTATCAAAATATTTTCGGGGGGAAGAGGGCGAAAAAACATACATTAACGGCTCTTGTTACAAACTATCTTTACAAATATTAAATGGACTATTCATATGTTGTATCGATGAGCTAAATTAGTTTTATTAAAAAATAAATCAAACGAGTAGGCTACTACGATTCGCTAAATAAAATTGAAGATAGCCTACTCACGTTTTGGCTTAAGTTCTTCACATGTTCTTCACATGTTTATCCGATACAATTTGATAGGAGGCGCTGTCTCGAAAAACGAGGGGTCTGAGAATGCGGGACTCTGGGTGCAGGGGGACTGTAGATGCTGGTCTCCGAGTCTGCAGCTTCATACTACTCGCAAGATTAACGTTGGCAATTTTCACGCACAGCTACTAGAAGATTCACGTCTGTCAGACAGGTTGCTCACGTCATCAAGCTTAGTTTGAGTCGGTCTGAGTCTGCGCGTCAGGAACGGAAGTTCTCAAAAATCGCTAAAAATGGGCTTCAACTGTCTCAACTGAGTTCCAGTGAGATGGCTCTGTCCATTTCTTTTACTGTCTATGGTGTTTTCCTGCGTGTTTCTGCTTGTAATTACACTGATCTGACCAGCAGGAGTCGCCAGAGTGGCGCTGAGAATCACTGAATCAGTTCATCAAGCAAATGATTCAATTGATTCAAACAAATCAGAGCTCAGTCATTCATTCCAAGTTAATTACTTAATTATATTATATTTTAAATAAAACATTTTCACGAGGTATTTAAATCAATGAGAAATTTCCGTTCTATCATATCCTCTTTAATCTCTGGTTATGGATCAGAAGGTTGATGTGCTTAGTCGTAACAACGGCTGCACATTTCACACACACGCATGAACAGACCAGTCATCACATTGTAAGAACCAGAAGGATCAGTGTGTGTAATGTCATTGATTTGATCCTATTCGAGCTACAGGCTTTCTGTGCGCTGGTTACACACTGAAGTCTCTGCTTTCCTTTAACATTTGATGAATATTGTCATATATCAGTGATATAAGCTAGTTTCTCTATATGACAGGGGCGTAGGAGCCATTATACGTGGGGGGGACATGTCCCCCCCCACTATTTCCCAATGTAAGATTTTGTTTTGCATTGCCTGCCTATCTCTGCCGATTTCGGAGTCTCCAAATGAATCCATTCGGCTACTTTTAAATACATAATTCAATTTTAAAAAACGGCCGACTTCTTCAGCTGCTAATCTCGTTGTCAGTCGACCATGATCGCGCACCGCTCGCGCATGCGCATCTAGGTGACACGGATAAATGTACGCAGCGATATATAATGAGTGTTCCTGGGAGATCCTAGTTGCGCGGGATGTGGAAGCGTGCAAAAGTTCCAGAAATGTACATAAAGTGCCCTGGCCTTGAATGACAAGGTAAGGAAAATAAGACTAAATCTAAATTAAATAACCAAGACTAGGTTGGCCATGTGATTTTTCTCAGGAGATGTTTCGAGCATTTTACTTCAGACACCGGATTATCAGCAAACTGCCAAGAGAACTGCTAGCTGGCTACTCAAACTAAACTAGCAATCTATTCAGGCAGCATATTTGTGTTTGATCTGTGTGAATTACAGAAATATAAGACTTGCTAGTGTAGCAGTAGAGGATTTTCACTTTCCTTTGTTGACGTCATTGCCCTTATATGGGAATTGGTGGATGAGGTAATCGGGGCCAGCGTATTTAAAGGTTCAAACAGGAAGCCCTAGAATGTAGGCTTGGTCACACCCGCCCCTCTTCCGGTTTCACTATAGTCCAGGTAAGCGACGGAGGTTATGCACAACTTTGTGTGGTTCTAAAGTGTTTAGACTGTTTTATCTTTTGAAGGATCGCTGTAACCGGTTCGGCTGCGTACCCTGGGAGTTGCGTCGAGCACTCATAGAAAGCTTTGAGGTATGTCGGCGATCACAATCTGTTGTGATGTGGGTTGTATGGGGTTAGTCAAGTTTAATGGGGGTTATTGTGTGTTTTAGTGGAACATTCGTGAGTGCATCCTGACATCGTGATCCGTGATGTGTGTGTGATTCTCGTGTGGTATGTATGATTTAGGAATGTTTTGTATTTGTTGATTGGAGTAGATCCTCGTCTGATTGTTATGTTTTGTTTTGCAGTGTACCACGTGGTTTAATTCAGGTCGTGCTGCTGTTTTTCTTAGACTAGATTATTCCCTTTCTTTTTCGTGAACCATTATTTTGTTAGGTTTTCGTGGCTTTAATAGTCGCTGTGTGTTTTTGGAGTTCATTTTATGGTTTGGTTTATTTTTCTATTTCTGTAATAGAGTTGGACTGATCAGTGTGACTTGGGCCTTAGTGCCGTGTGGTGTTATATTAGTGTCTATCTAACGGTCATCCACTGAGTATTTTGGGGTCCTCACTGCCGATGAGGTAGGACAGATTATTTATCATTTGTGCACCACCTGATCTGGTCAACCATTATATGTGTGTCTGATGTGATTGCTGTGATTATTTTGTATTTGTATCTTCCCTACTAATCTTGCTTTTTGTTTCTTTTTTTTTTTGTTTCGAGTCAAGGCTGAGTGCGCCGAGGGGGAGGCTAGTCACCTGGGTGAACACATTTGCCGTGAGGTTGAAGCACCAGGGTTTGAGCACCTCTTCATATGTAGTTTGCCGTGCACACATAAATGGTTGAGAGCACAATTGTTTACAGCTAGCTTGCCACCCCTAACGTAAGCTTTAGCCTTGCAGTTATATTCTTTTTGTAGTAATTATTTTCTTTGTTTTTTATTTTGTGGGGACGGTACATACATTGTTTTGTTTGTTATGTTTGGTTTAATGTGATTCAGTATTTAAGGATCAGCGAGGTCTGGAGGAATGTTCTTTTAACATTTGATATATTCTGTATTGTTATAATAAACTTGCCAGTGATTTATATTACGAACAAATGGTGCTAGTGGGATGTTTTCCTTTTAAATAAAACCATTCATTCATTGGATGAAGCGACTCTGTCTTTTCTCTGCACCAACGAACCTGGGTCCTTTTTATATTTCCTTGGGTGTAATTCCCAGGGTGGCGTAGTCCGTGCTATCTGGATTTAGTTAGACTAAAAATCATACCGCCCTCGTCACAAACTGGCGTAGTCGGCAGGATTGTTGCATTGTAAAAGCAGAGACGTGGATTCTGTAATCTCATATTGATCATTTTGTTTGAAGTTAATTCCTTTTTTTCTTTTCTTTTTTTGAGTATTGAAAAACAGCAGCCGACTCTGACTCTGAGGTGACGCCCAAGCCCTGGACTGATCGAGGTCCCTTCTGAACGAACGCCTTCCCTGGGTTTTCTCTGTGTAGTTTTGCTTTGTTGTTTTTTTTTGTTTTGTTTTTGTTCTGTTTTTCAGTCATGGAGGATGAACTGATACAACTTAGAGACATGGTGCTACAACTAAGAGCCGAAAATGAACGTCTGCGCCAGGAGCCGGCGGCAACTGGGTCAACGGATTCTATTCCGGCCCTTTGTGACAATACTGCGGCAAGGCCATCTGCAAATATGGCTGCGGAAGGTACTATAACTGCTACGGAGAGACTTGTTCTTATCCCACGGGATAGAAAGTGCCCTATGTTCCGAGGCAACTCTGGTATGAATATTGACGAGTGGGTCGAGGAGGCACGTGCATGTATGCGAGCCCGTCATTTGGCTCCTGTTGATCAAGCTTTTTTTTTGGTTGATCACTTAGAAGGTGAGGCCAGGGATGAAATTAAATATCGTTCAGATGCAGAGCGGGGAGACCCGGAAATCATTATTAAGATCTTGCAAGAACTATATGGCTGTTGTCAATCATATGTTGCATTGCAGGAGGCTTTCTTTTCCAGGAAACAGCAAGAGGGGGAGAGTCTTCATGAGTTTTCTTTGGCTCTGATGCGTCTTTTGGACCTGGTAAAACGTGTTGCACCAGCGGGCACGTTGAACTTTGAGGTGCTATTACGAGACCAATTTATTGAGTATGTTTCCGACTGTTCACTCCGCCGAGAGTTAAAGCAACTAGTGCGTCGCCAGCCAGCAGTTACCCTGTTGGATGTCAGAGGGGAAGCTATTAGGTGGGAGCGGGAGGGCCTGCCTGGGGGGCATAGGGGTCGTAGTCACTCTGTTCCATCTGTCTATGGCCTTCAGTATGGGGTTCAGGGGGGTTCCTCTACCATGTTGGGTAATGGTGCATTAGGAGCAGAACTGGGGGATCTTAAAGCTATTCTGAAACAACAACAAGATCAGCTTAATCAGTTAACCCAAAGTATCGCTCTACTTCAGAACAACCAGAGGCATGTTAGACCGCTCCGTGATGGCCCTGTAATTTGTAGGAGATGTCAGCGTCCGGGGCACTTTGCAAGGGATTGTGACGGTGCAAGGGTTCCTTTTCGCTCCCGGTCTCACTCTGTAGCTTTACCTTCCCCCTCTAGTACTGGACCATTTCCCTCCCAACAGGGGTCGGAAAACTAATGCCCACCGAACCGTTGAGCCACAGCTCGGGTGGGGCCCTTATAGGCTCTTGTGTTGTAGGTAGCGTGAGTACCGCAGCCAATTTAATGTCCTCCTGCCCCCATATAGACATTCTTATGGGTGGACATAAGGTGTCCTGTTTATTGGACACCGGTTCTATGGTGTCCACAGTTACCGAGAGTTTCTTTTTTCAACACTTTAAGACAGGGAGTTTACAGGCTTGCCGTTGGCTTCAGCTGAAGGCTGCTAATGGGTTGGCTATTCCTTATTTGGGCTATCTAGAATTGGATGTTTTCTTGTGTGGTAGGGTTATACCTGGTTGTGGCGTGCTTGTAGTAAAGGACCCACCTGGTGGTGCTAGTGTCCCAGGGGTTCTTGGGATGAATGTAATTAGCAAATGCTACGAACTTTTGTTTTTTCAACATGGGCCTGCTTTATTCGAGTTACCAACCGTGTCTCAGGCACCTGGTCATGTGTTCCAAGCCTTGCAACAGTGTTATCAGGCAGGTGTTGAGCCCCCCCCTGATGTGAAGAATGTTGTTAAGCTAAGTCAGGGGAGGGTTCAGCGTATTCCGGGGGGTGTGACCAAGTTTGTCAGGGCAACATGTTCAGATCACTTATCTGGTAGTACCGCCTTATTTGAGCCTCTCGACTCTGGCCTACCTGGTGGGTTGTTGGCATCTCCTTCGTTAGTCCAGGTGTTTGGGGGTACAGTTTACGTTCCTGTGGTAAATGTTGGCACTTCCGATGTCTTGCTTTACGCTCGTACCCAGTTAGGCTATTTGCACGGGGTGGATGTGGTCAGTTTGCCTAAGGGCGTAGCTGAGTTGAGGGCTATTGAAGTCGCTGGTTCATCTCCCAGCTCAGTTCGGAGCCAAATAGATGCCCTTGATTTATCCGATCTTAGTAGGGAGGAGGCCCAACGGGTTAGGACATTGCTGGTTGAGTACCAGGCTGTGTTCTCAGCTCATGAGGGGGATTTGGGCTGTACCAGCCTTATATCCCATGAAATCCCCCTGTTAGATGATGTCCCTGTCCGGCAACGTTATAGGCGGTTGCCCCCATCTGAGTATGAGGTTGTCAAAGCCCATATCAATCAACTTCTTGAGGCGCAGATCATTAGGGAGAGCTGCAGTCCCTATGCGTCCCCCATTGTTCTGGTGCGGAAAAAAGATGGTAGCCTTCGCCTCTGCGTGGAATACCGCCAATTAAATCAAAAGACTCGTAAAGATGCTTTTCCGTTACCACGCATTGAAGAATCGTTGGACGCTCTGTCCGGGGCCAATTGGTTTTCTACTCTCGATTTAGTCAGCGGCTACAATCAAGTTCCTGTTGCCGAGAAGGACAAAGCTAAGACAGCCTTTTGTACTCCTTTTGGATTATTCGAGTTTAACCGTATGCCTTTCGGCCTTTGCAACGCCCCAAGCACATTCCAGCGCCTCATGCAACGTTTGTTTGGGGAACAGCATTGCCAATCTCTGTTACTTTACCTGGATGATGTTGTGGTCTTCTCTTCTTCCATTTCACAGCATCTGGAGCGATTAGAGGGAGTGTTAGAGGGAGTCGCTGGTTCATCTCCCAGCTCAGTTCGGAGCCAAATAGATGCCCTTGATTTATCCGATCTTAGTAGGGAGGAGGCCCAACGGGTTAGGACATTGCTGGTTGAGTACCAGGCTGTGTTCTCAGCTCATGAGGGGGATTTGGGCTGTACCAGCCTTATATCCCATGAAATCCCCCTGTTAGATGATGTCCCTGTCCGGCAACGTTATAGGCGGTTGCCCCCATCTGAGTATGAGGTTGTCAAAGCCCATATCAATCAACTTCTTGAGGCGCAGATCATTAGGGAGAGCTGCAGTCCCTATGCGTCCCCCATTGTTCTGGTGCGGAAAAAAGATGGTAGCCTTCGCCTCTGCGTGGACTACCGCCAATTAAATCAAAAGACTCGTAAAGATGCTTTTCCGTTACCACGCATTGAAGAATCGTTGGACGCTCTGTCCGGGGCCAATTGGTTTTCTACTCTCGATTTAGTCAGCGGCTACAATCAAGTTCCTGTTGCCGAGAAGGACAAAGCTAAGACAGCCTTTTGTACTCCTTTTGGATTATTCGAGTTTAACCGTATGCCTTTCGGCCTTTGCAACGCCCCAAGCACATTCCAGCGCCTCATGCAACGTTTGTTTGGGGAACAGCATTGCCAATCTCTGTTACTTTACCTGGATGATGTTGTGGTCTTCTCTTCTTCCATTTCACAGCATCTGGAGCGATTAGAGGGAGTGTTAAGCCGACTGGGACAGGAAGGACTCAAAGCCAAGCTGGAGAAATGTACCTTCTTTAAGCAGGAGGTTGGCTATTTGGGACATGTGATCTCCAGCGCTGGCGTCTCCACGGATCCTGGGAAAATTGAAGCGGTAGCCCAGTGGCGACGTCCAACCCAGGTGGCGGAGCTGCGTTCGTTCCTTGGCTTCACCAGCTACTACCGTCGCTTTGTGGAGGGCTTTGCGAAAATGGCCGCACCCCTACATAAGTTAGTAGCGGAGTTGGTTGGTACGAAGGCTCGGAAAAGGACCGGACGGGACTTCGCTGCGGCCTGGACAGAGGCCTGTGAGCAGAGCTTTGAAGGACTGAAAGCTAAACTCACCTCCACTCCAGTATTGGCTTATGCCAATTTCGCATTACCTTTCATCCTGGAAGTTGATGCTAGCCATAGTGGCTTGGGGGCAGTTCTATCACAGGAACAAGACGGAAAAGTCCGGCCTATAGCCTATGCAAGTCGTGGTCTTGCAAGATGGTAGCCTTCGCCTCTGCGTGGACTACCGCCAATTAAATCAAAAGACTCGTAAAGATGCTTTTCCGTTACCACGCATTGAAGAATCGTTGGACGCTCTGTCCGGGGCCAATTGGTTTTCTACTCTCGATTTAGTCAGCGGCTACAATCAAGTTCCTGTTGCCGAGAAGGACAAAGCTAAGACAGCCTTTTGTACTCCTTTTGGATTATTCGAGTTT
The DNA here is from genome assembly GCF_029890125.1 of Rhinichthys klamathensis goyatoka. Lineage (NCBI taxonomy): Eukaryota > Metazoa > Chordata > Actinopteri > Cypriniformes > Leuciscidae > Rhinichthys > Rhinichthys klamathensis. The sequence continues at coordinate 798,761 of NW_026606635.1, forward strand.
AACCGTATGCCTTTCGGCCTTTGCAACGCCCCAAGCACATTCCAGCGCCTCATGCAACGTTTGTTTGGGGAACAGCATTGCCAATCTCTGTTACTTTACCTGGATGATGTTGTGGTCTTCTCTTCTTCCATTTCACAGCATCTGGAGCGATTAGAGGGAGTGTTAAGCCGACTGGGACAGGAAGGACTCAAAGCCAAGCTGGAGAAATGTACCTTCTTTAAGCAGGAGGTTGGCTATTTGGGACATGTGATCTCCAGCGCTGGCGTCTCCACGGATCCTGGGAAAATTGAAGCGGTAGCCCAGTGGCGACGTCCAACCCAGGTGGCGGAGCTGCGTTCGTTCCTTGGCTTCACCAGCTACTACCGTCGCTTTGTGGAGGGCTTTGCGAAAATGGCCGCACCCCTACATAAGTTAGTAGCGGAGTTGGTTGGTACGAAGGCTCGGAAAAGGACCGGACGGGACTTCGCTGCGGCCTGGACAGAGGCCTGTGAGCAGAGCTTTGAAGGACTGAAAGCTAAACTCACCTCCACTCCAGTATTGGCTTATGCCAATTTCGCATTACCTTTCATCCTGGAAGTTGATGCTAGCCATAGTGGCTTGGGGGCAGTTCTATCACAGGAACAAGACGGAAAAGTCCGGCCTATAGCCTATGCAAGTCGTGGTCTTCGCCCCCCTGAACGTAATATGCTTAATTACAGTTCAATGAAATTAGAGTTCCTGGCCTTGAAGTGGGCAGTTACTGAGAAGTTTCGTGAGTATCTCTTGGGACAAAAGTGCATCATTTACACCGACAACAATCCTTTGAGTCATCTTGCCTCCGCTAAGTTGGGAGCAACAGAGCAGCGATGGGTGGCCCAACTGTCATGTTTCGATTATGAAATTCGATACCGGTCTGGCAGAGTAAATAGGAACGCTGATGCTTTATCCCGGCAGTATGTACCAGAGAATACCACCACCTCCGTTCCGGAATCTCTGCAGCAGACTGGAGTTGTACTACCATCTCAGGTAATCCAAACAGCCATCTTTGCATTACCCCATCATTCCGCCTCTGATATATGTTCTCTACAGTGGTCAGACCCAGATATTCAAGCTATTTGGACTCTTCGCAAGCAGAAGATGTACCCTAGTTCAGTGATGCGTCAAGCACTATTCACCCAGTCATTGGCGTTACTACGGCACTGGGATCGACTGGTGGAGATGGATGGGGTATTATACCGTCGAACCCTTCGACCTAATGGGGGTGAGGAGGTATTGCAAGTAGTTCTACCAGCAGTGTTAAAGCAAGATGTACTCACCCAGTTACACCATGACCACGGGCATCAGGGGGTGGAACGGACTATGGAGTTGGTCCGTCTACGCTGCTTTTGGCCGGGAATGGCTGTGGAAGTGAAGCGCTGGTGCCAAGAATGCGAAAGGTGTCAAGTGGCGAAGCATACGAATCCTGCTACTCCTAGTTTCATGGGACATCTTTTGGCTTCACGGCCCAACGAGATTTTGGCCATGGACTTTACCGTCTTGGAGCCTTCACACAATGGCCTGGAAAATGTGCTTGTTGTGACATACATTTTCAGTAAGTTTACAGTGGCTATACCTACCCGGGACCAGAGGGCCTCTACAGTGGCTCAGGTTCTCGTGACGGAGTGGTTCTGCAAGTTCGGGGTGCCTAGTCGTATCCACTCCGACCAGGGTCGTAGTTTTGAGGGCAACTTGATTCGACAGCTCTGCTGTTTGTATGGAATTACACGGTCACGTACCACACCTTACCATCCTGCTGGCAACGGTCAATGTGAGCGTTTCAATAGGACAATGCATAATTTGCTGCGCACCCTGCCTGCCTCAAGAAAGAGAGACTGGTCCTCCTGCCTTCCGCAGTTAGTCTTCTGTTACAATACTACCCCACATCAGTCGACTGGGGAGTCTCCACACTTTCTGATGTTTGGTCAAGATCCCCAGCTACCGGTAGACTTCTTGTTGGGCAGAGTGCGTGAGTCAGAGGCTGGTACGGTACATGACTGGGTTCGAGAACATGAGGCCCGACTGCAGGTCGCCTTTGAGGGTGCTAGAGGGAGACTAGCAACTGCTGCTGCACGCCGCAAGGACTATCATGATAAGAGGGTGAAGGAAAGGCCACTGTCTGAGGGTCAGCGAGTTTACCTGCGTAACGTGGGTGTAAGGGGACGTAACAAAATTCAAGACCTTTGGAGCTCTGTTGTCTATCAGGTATTGAAGGCACCCAAAGAGAAGGGAGTGGTGTACTCAATTGCACCTGTGAATGATCTGGGGAAGGTACGACATGTACATCGGACGATGCTGAAAGCCCAATTGCAGCCAGAGCCCCAGGACATCCCCCAGGATCGACCATCAGTGACAGTTGGACCACCCGAAGAGGATGTTAATGATGATTTGTGGCTTGTAGTACCTACCAGTTCGGTTGGTCCCAGTTCAAGTGCTGACCGTATGAGATATTCCCGTAATCTTTCAACCTTACCAGAGGTCGCCAGGTCGCCTCTGGTTACTCCAGATGCCCAGGAGGCAAGGCCGTTGACCCCTCCGACTGCCCTGATTGATCTAGGTCCAACCTTGCCTGAGGAGACCCGACCATCTTTACGACGGACGGCTCGCTCGACTGCCGGGCAACACTCTAATTTGTACCATCTTCCGCAGACTGCACAGGGGGTCGCTGGTGGGACTGTTTGCTCTTCTAGGGTTGTGTCTCAGGCTGTTCCGGCTTTGTTTAGGCCCTGGCATTAGCCTGGTGACATCGAGTCGTTAGTTTGTCTCTAATGTTCAGATTTGAGTTGACTTATCGTCGGGGCGCCGATAAAAGAGGGGGGGGAAGGAATGTAGCAGTAGAGGATTTTCACTTTCCTTTGTTGACGTCATTGCCCTTATATGGGAATGGGTGGATGAGGTAATCGGGGCCAGCGTATTTAAAGGTTCAAACAGGAAGCCCTAGAATGTAGGCTTGGTCACACCCGCCCCTCTTCCGGTTTCACTATAGTCCAGGTAAGCGACGGAGGTTATGCACAACTTTGTGTGGTTCTAAAGTGTTTAGACTGTTTTATCTTTTGAAGGATCGCTGTAACCGGTTCGGCTGCGTACCCTGGGAGTTGCGTCGAGCACTCATAGAAAGCTTTGAGGTATGTCGGCGATCACAATCTGTTGTGATGTGGGTTGTATGGGGTTAGTCAAGTTTAATGGGGGTTATTGTGTGTTTTAGTGGAACATTCGTGAGTGCATCCTGACATCGTGATCCGTGATGTGTGTGTGATTCTCGTGTGGTATGTATGATTTAGGAATGTTTTGTATTTGTTGATTGGAGTAGATCCTCGTCTGATTGTTATGTTTTGTTTTGCAGTGTACCACGTGGTTTAATTCAGGTCGTGCTGCTGTTTTTCTTAGACTAGATTATTCCCTTTCTTTTTCGTGAACCATTATTTTGTTAGGTTTTCGTGGCTTTAATAGTCGCTGTGTGTTTTTGGAGTTCATTTTATGGTTTGGTTTATTTTTCTATTTCTGTAATAGAGTTGGACTGATCAGTGTGACTTGGGCCTTAGTGCCGTGTGGTGTTATATTAGTGTCTATCTAACGGTCATCCACTGAGTATTTTGGGGTCCTCACTGCCGATGAGGTAGGACAGATTATTTATCATTTGTGCACCACCTGATCTGGTCAACCATTATATGTGTGTCTGATGTGATTGCTGTGATTATTGTGTATTTGTATCTTCTCTACTAATCTTGCTTTTTGTTTCTTTTTTTTTTTGTTTCGAGTCAAGGCTGAGTGCGCCGAGGGGGAGGCTAGTCACCTGGGTGAACACATTTGCCGTGAGGTTGAAGCACCAGGGTTTGAGCACCTCTTCATATGTAGTTTGCCGTGCACACATAAATGGTTGAGAGCACAATTGTTTACAGCTAGCTTGCCACCCCTAACGTAAGCTTTAGCCTTGCAGTTATATTCTTTTTGTAGTAATTATTTTCTTTGTTTTTTATTTTGTGGGGACGGTACATACATTGTTTTGTTTGTTATGTTTGGTTTAATGTGATTCAGTATTTAAGGATCAGCGAGGTCTGGAGGAATGTTCTTTTAACATTTGATATATTCTGTATTGTTATAATAAACTTGCCAGTGATTTATATTACGAACAAATGGTGCTAGTGGGATGTTTTCCTTTTAAATAAAACCATTCATTCATTGGATGAAGCGACTCTGTCTTTTCTCTGCGCCAACGAACCTGGGTCCTTTTTATATTTCCTTGGGTGTAATTCCCAGGGTGGCGTAGTCCGTGCTATCTGGATTTAGTTAGACTAAAAATCATACCGCCCTCGTCACACTAGACCTACTTTTAGCTACCAAGGAACCTTTCCACAAGGATAGATTAATGGAAATTAAATCAACCATTTATTTGAGTTTTTAATTTTTATTACATGACTGATTAACAGTAATGTAAATGCTAAATGTCCTAATACCTGTTGATACTTCAACAATGCAAAGTATATGCTCTTAACCTTGCAGTTTTTCACATATCATGTAAGACTCATTTTCTCAATTTCTTTGCACAAAACTCTCCAGAAAGTGCCATTTAATGGTTTATTTTTAAAAAAAAATTCCCGGGGGAGCATACCCCTATGAGCCCACATAATAAATCCCAATTTAATCACTGCTTAGAAACAAACTAAGTAATACAGTCTTTTCCCATAAGTCTTTAGAAATTAGCATTTAAGTGCCTTATATATAAAAAAATAAATAAAAAAATTCGGGACACCCCCCCCCCCTGGGTTACGCCCGTGTGTAATGATAGTAGTGTGTATATATGAACATATAATGCAGAGTTAGCGAGTATTTAATCATATTCATGAGCGGAGCATGCTGGGAACTTGTCATTGGTCGGCTCCTCAACCCTTTACTGGACAAACATTGTTCACTAAACTCTTCATCTTGTTGATTGACATTTCCAATACACTTATTTCAATTTGAAAATGTACCAACAATTTACTCTTTGTCAGTCCATAAAAAAAATATCTTTGCGTAACAGAAAGGCTGTACATTTTACAACTTCTTCTACGCTCTTTTTAAATGGCAGGTTTAATAAAACAATTAAAATTGTAAATTAAAAATATATTCATTCTTGGGTTGATCTAATTTACTTCATTCACTGTCATATTTCAAAACCTTATGAGATTTTTGCGAGCGAAAGTTTCTTGGTGGAAAACAAACGTTTCCCTGCTGAAAAATCCAGCTTTAACCAGCCTAAGATGGTCAGGTTGGTTTTAGCTGGTCTCCCAGCCTGGTCATAGCTGGTTTATCAGGCTGGTTTTAGAGGGGTTTTGAACACTTGTTTAGCTGGTCAGTGTTGGTCTTAGCTGGTCTTAGCTGGTCAGTGTTGGTCTTAGCTGATCAGTGTTGGTCTTAGCTGGTCAGTGTCGGTCTTAGCTGGTCTTAGCTGGTCAGTGTCGGTCTTAGCTGGTCAGTGTTGGTTTTAGCTGGTCAGTGTTGGTCTTAGCTGGTCTTAGCTGGTCAGTGTCGGTCTTAGCTGGTCAGTGTTGGTTTTAGCTGGTCAGTGTTGGTCTTAGCTGGACAGTGTCGGTCTTAGCTGGTCAGTGTCGGTCTTAGCTGGTCAGTGTTGGTTTTAGCTGGTCAGTGTCGGTCTTAGCTGGTCAGTGTCGGTCATAGCTGGTCAGTGTTGTTTTTAGCTGGTAAGTGTTGGACTTAGCTGGTCAGTGTTGGTCTTAGCTGGTCAGTGTTGGTCTTAGCTGGTCAGTGTTGGTCTTAGCTGGTCAGTGTCGGTCTTAGCTGGTCAGTGTTGGTTTTAGCTGGTCAGTGTTGGTCTTAGCTGGTCAGTGTTGGTCTTAGCTGGTCAGTGTTGGTCTTAGCTGGTCTTAGCTGGTCAGTGTCGGTCTTAGCTGGTCAGTGTTGGTTTTAGCTGGTCAGTGTTGGTCTTAGCTGGACAGTGTCGGTCTTAGCTGGTCAGTGTCGGTCTTAGCTGGTCAGTGTTGGTCTTAGCTGGTCAGTGTCGGTCTTAGCTGGTCAGTGTTGGTCTTAGCTGGTCAGTGTTGGTTTTAGCTGGTCAGTGTCGGTCTTAGCTGGTCAGTGTCGGTCTTAGCTGGTCAGTGTTGGTTTTAGCTGGTCAGTGTTGGTCTTAGCTGGTCAGTGTTGGTCTTAGCTGGTCAGTGTTGGTCTTAGCTGGTCAGTGTTGGTCTTAGCTGGTCAGTGTCGGTCTTAGCTGGTCAGTGTTGGTTTTAGCTGGTCAGTGTTGGTCTTAGCTGGTCAGTGTTGGTCTTAGCTGGTCAGTGTTGGTTTTAGCTGGTCAGTGTTGGTCTTAGCTGGTCAGTGTTGGTCTTAGCTGGTCAGTGTTGGTCTTAGCTGGTCAGTGTTGGTCTTAGCTGGTCAGTGTTGGTCAGTGTTGGTCTTAGCTGGTCAGTGTTGGTCTTAGCTGGTCAGTGTTGGTTTTAGCTGGTCAGTGTTGGTCTTAGCTGGTCAGTGTTGGTTTTAGCTGGTCAGGCTGGTCAGTGTTGGTCTTAGCTGGTCAGTGTTGGTCTTAGCTGGTCAGTGTTGGTTTTAGCTGGTCAGGCTGGTCAGTGTTGGTCTTAGCTGGTCAGTGTTGGTCTTAGCTGGTCTTAGCTGGTCAGTGTTGGTTTAAGCTGGTCTTAGCTGGTCAGTGTTGGTCTTAGCTGGTCAGTGTTGGTTTTAGCTGGTCTTAGCTGGTCAGTGTTGGTCTTAGCTGGTCAGTGTTGGTCTTAGCTGGTCTTAGCTGGTCAGTGTCGGTCTTAGCTGGTCAGTGTTGGTTTTAGCTGGTCAGTGTTGGTCTTAGCTGGTCAGTGTTGGTTTTAGCTGGTCAGGCTGGTCAGTGTTGGTCTTAGCTGGTCAGTGTTGGTCTTAGCTGGTCAGTGTTGGTCTTAGCTGGTCAGGCTGGTCAGTGTTGGTCTTAGCTGGTCTTAGCTGGTCAGTGTTGGTTTTAGCTGGTTTTAGCTGGTCAGTGTTGGTTTTAGCTGGTCAGTGTCGGTCTAAGCTGGTCAGTGTTGGTCTTAGCTGGTCAGTGTTGGTCTTAGCTGGTCAACGTTGGTCTTAGCTGGTCAGTGTTGGTCTTAGCTGGTCAGTGTTGGTTTTAGCTGGTCAGTGTTGGTCTTAGCTGGTCAGTGTTGGTTTTAGCTGGTCAGGCTGGTCAGTGTTGGTCTTAGCTGGTCAGTGTTGGTCTTAGCTGGTCAGTGTTGGTTTTAGCTGGTCAGTGTTGGTCTTAGCTGGTCAGTGTTGGTCTTAGCTGGTCAGTGTTGGTCTTAGCTGGTCAGTGTTGGTTTTAGCTGGTCAGGCTGGTCAGTGTTGGTCTTAGCTGGTCAGTGTTGGTCTTAGCTGGTCAGTGTTGGTTTCAGCTGGTCAGGCTGGTCAGTGTTGGTCTTAGCTGGTCAGTGTTGGTCTTAGCTGGTCTTAGCTGGTCAGTGTTGGTTTTAGCTGGTCTTAGCTGGTCAGTGTTGGTTTTAGCTGGTCTTAGCTGGTCAGTGTCGGTCTTAGCTGGTCTTAGCTGGTCAGTGTTGGTTTTAGCTGGTCTTAGCTGGTCAGTGTTGGTCTTAGCTGGTCAGTGTTGGTTTTAGCTGGTCTTAGCTGGTCAGTGTTGGTCTTAGCTGGTCAGTGTTGGTCTTAGCTGGTCTTAGCTGGTCAGTGTCGGTCTTAGCTGGTCAGTGTTGGTTTTAGCTGGTCAGTGTTGGTCTTAGCTGGTCAGTGTTGGTTTTAGCTGGTCAGGCTGGTCAGTGTTGGTCTTAGCTGGTCAGTGTTGGTCTTAGCTGGTCAGTGTTGGTCTTAGCTGGTCAGGCTGGTCAGTGTTGGTCTTAGCTGGTCTTAGCTGGTCAGTGTTGGTTTTAGCTGGTTTTAGCTGGTCAGTGTTGGTTTTAGCTGGTCAGTGTCGGTCTAAGCTGGTCAGTGTTGGTCTTAGCTGGTCAGTGTTGGTCTTAGCTGGTCAACGTTGGTCTTAGCTGGTCAGTGTTGGTCTTAGCTGGTCAGTGTTGGTCTTAGCTGGTCAGTGTTGGTTTTAGCTGGTCAGTGTTGGTCTTAGCTGGTCAGTGTTGGTTTTAGCTGGTCAGGCTGGTCAGTGTTGGTCTTAGCTGGTCAGTGTTGGTCTTAGCTGGTCAGTGTTGGTTTTAGCTGGTCAGTGTTGGTCTTAGCTGGTCAGTGTTGGTCTTAGCTGGTCAGTGTTGGTCTTAGCTGGTCAGTGTTGGTTTTAGCTGGTCAGGCTGGTCAGTGTTGGTCTTAGCTGGTCTTAGCTGGTCAGTGTTGGTCTTAGCTGGTCAGTGTTGGTCTTAGCTGGTCAGTGTTGGTTTTAGCTGGTCAGGCTGGTCAGTGTTGGTCTTAGCTGGTCAGTGTTGGTCTTAGCTGGTCTTAGCTGGTCAGTGTTGGTTTTAGCTGGTCTTAGCTGGTCAGTGTTGGTTTTAGCTGGTCTTAGCTGGTCAGTGTCGGTCTTAGCTGGTCTTAGCTGGTCAGTGTTGGTTTTAGCTGGTCTTAGCTGGTCAGTGTTGGTCTTAGCTGGTCAGTGTTGGTTTTAGCTGGTCTTAGCTGGTCAGTGTTGGTCTTAGCTGGTCTTAGCTGGTCAGTGTCGGTCTTAGCTGGTCAGTGTTGGTTTTAGCTGGTCAGTGTTGGTCTTAGCTGGTCAGTGTTGGTTTTAGCTGGTCAGGCTGGTCAGTGTTGGTCTTAGCTGGTCAGTGTTGGTCTTAGCTGGTCAGTGTTGGTTTTAGCTGGTCAGGCTGGTCAGTGTTGGTCTTAGCTGGTCAGTGTTGGTCTTAGCTGGTCAGTGTTGGTCTTAGCTGGTCAGTGTTGGTTTTAGCTGGTTTTAGCTGGTCAGTGTCGGTCTTAGCTGGTCAGTGTTGGTTTTAGCTGGTCAGTGTTGGTCTTAGCTGGTCAGTGTTGGTTTTAGCTGGTCAGGCTGGTCAGTGTTGGTCTTAGCTGGTCAGTGTTGGTCTTAGCTGGTCAGTGTTGGTCTTAGCTGGTCAGGCTGGTCAGTGTTGGTCTTAGCTGGTCTTAGCTGGTCAGTGTTGGTTTTAGCTGGTTTTAGCTGGTCAGTGTTGGTTTTAGCTGGTCAGTGTCGGTCTAAGCTGGTCAGTGTTGGTCTTAGCTGGTCAGTGTTGGTCTTAGCTGGTCAACGTTGGTCTTAGCTGGTCAGTGTTGGTCTTAGCTGGTCAGTGTTGGTTTTAGCTGGTCAGTGTTGGTCTTAGCTGGTCAGTGTTGGTTTTAGCTGGTCAGGCTGGTCAGTGTTGGTCTTAGCTGGTCAGTGTTGGTCTTAGCTGGTCAGTGTTGGTTTTAGCTGGTCAGTGTTGGTCTTAGCTGGTCAGTGTTGGTCTTAGCTGGTCAGTGTTGGTCTTAGCTGGTCAGTGTTGGTTTTAGCTGGTCAGGCTGGTCAGTGTTGGTCTTAGCTGGTCAGTGTTGGTCTTAGCTGGTCAGTGTTGGTTTCAGCTGGTCAGGCTGGTCAGTGTTGGTCTTAGCTGGTCAGTGTTGGTCTTAGCTGGTCAGTGTTGGTTTTAGCTGGTCTTAGCTGGTCAGTGTTGGTTTTAGCTGGTCTTAGCTGGTCAGTGTCGGTCTTAGCTGGTCTTAGCTGGTCAGTGTTGGTTTTAGCTGGTCTTAGCTGGTCAGTGTTGGTCTTAGCTGGTCAGTGTTGGTTTTAGCTGGTCTTAGCTGGTCAGTGTTGGTCTTAGCTGGTCAGTGTTGGTCTTAGCTGGTCTTAGCTGGTCAGTGTCGGTCTTAGCTGGTCAGTGTTGGTTTTAGCTGGTCAGTGTTGGTCTTAGCTGGTCAGTGTTGGTTTTAGCTGGTCAGGCTGGTCAGTGTTGGTCTTAGCTGGTCAGTGTTGGTCTTAGCTGGTCAGTGTTGGTCTTAGCTGGTCAGGCTGGTCAGTGTTGGTCTTAGCTGGTCTTAGCTGGTCAGTGTTGGTTTTAGCTGGTTTTAGCTGGTCAGTGTTGGTTTTAGCTGGTCAGTGTCGGTCTAAGCTGGTCAGTGTTGGTCTTAGCTGGTCAGTGTTGGTCTTAGCTGGTCAACGTTGGTCTTAGCTGGTCAGTGTTGGTCTTAGCTGGTCAGTGTTGGTCTTAGCTGGTCAGTGTTGGTTTTAGCTGGTCAGTGTTGGTCTTAGCTGGTCAGTGTTGGTTTTAGCTGGTCAGGCTGGTCAGTGTTGGTCTTAGCTGGTCAGTGTTGGTCTTAGCTGGTCAGTGTTGGTTTTAGCTGGTCAGTGTTGGTCTTAGCTGGTCAGTGTTGGTCTTAGCTGGTCAGTGTTGGTCTTAGCTGGTCAGTGTTGGTTTTAGCTGGTCAGGCTGGTCAGTGTTGGTCTTAGCTGGTCTTAGCTGGTCAGTGTTGGTCTTAGCTGGTCAGTGTTGGTCTTAGCTGGTCAGTGTTGGTTTTAGCTGGTCAGGCTGGTCAGTGTTGGTCTTAGCTGGTCAGTGTTGGTCTTAGCTGGTCTTAGCTGGTCAGTGTTGGTTTTAGCTGGTCTTAGCTGGTCAGTGTTGGTTTTAGCTGGTCTTAGCTGGTCAGTGTCGGTCTTAGCTGGTCTTAGCTGGTCAGTGTTGGTTTTAGCTGGTCTTAGCTGGTCAGTGTTGGTCTTAGCTGGTCAGTGTTGGTTTTAGCTGGTCTTAGCTGGTCAGTGTTGGTCTTAGCTGGTCTTAGCTGGTCAGTGTCGGTCTTAGCTGGTCAGTGTTGGTTTTAGCTGGTCAGTGTTGGTCTTAGCTGGTCAGTGTTGGTTTTAGCTGGTCAGGCTGGTCAGTGTTGGTCTTAGCTGGTCAGTGTTGGTCTTAGCTGGTCAGTGTTGGTTTTAGCTGGTCAGGCTGGTCAGTGTTGGTCTTAGCTGGTCAGTGTTGGTCTTAGCTGGTCAGTGTTGGTCTTAGCTGGTCAGTGTTGGTTTTAGCTGGTTTTAGCTGGTCAGTGTTGGTTTTAGCTGGTCAGTGTCGGTCTTAGCTTGTCAGTGTTGGTCTTAGCTGGTCAGTGTTGGTCTTAGCTGGTCAGTGTTGGTCTTAGCTGGTCAGTGTTGGTTTTAGCTGGTTTTAGCTGGTCAGTGTTTGTTTTAGCTGGTCAGTGTCGGTCTTAGCTTGTCAGTGTTGGTCTTAGCTGGTCAGTGTTGGTTTTAGCTGGTCTTAGCTGGTCAGTGTTGGTCTTAGCTGGTCAGTGTTGGTCTTAGCTGGTCAGTGTTGGTCTTAGCTGGTCAGTGTTGGCCTTAGCTGGTCAGTGTTGGTTTTAGCCGGTCTTAGCTGGTCTTAGCTGGTCAGTGTTGGTCTTAGCTGGTCAGTGTTGGTTTTAGCTGGTCTTAGCTGGTCAGTGTTGGTCTTAGCTGGTCAGTGTTGGTCTTAGCTGGTCAGTGTTGGTCTTAGCTGGTCAGTGTTGGTCTTAGCTGGTCAGTGTTGGTCTTAGCTGGTCAGTGTCGGTCTTAGCTGGTCAGTGTTGGTCTTAGCTGGTCAGTGTTGGTCTTAGCTGGTCAGGCTGCCCCTTACAAAAAAATTACTGCATTTTTTTAGAAGTAATACTGCAGTTTTTGTAACGTATACATTTTTAAAAATGTTTTACTGCAATACAACTGAAGTAGTGCAACAATAACACTGCGGTATTTTTTTAAATGAAGTAGTACTACAATAATACTATAACTGTGGTAGCACTGCAATACATAATACAACTAAAGTACAATTACAATAATACAGAAATGCAATACTAATAAAATTGAAATACAACCAGAATATCCAGAATAAGTTTTATTTTCACACATCTGCAATATAATGAATTAAGGTACAAAACAACAGTGAATGTCTCAAACTGCAATGCAACAAATAATGTGATTTCACTTTTTTTTTAAACTTCAAATAACAGGCTGAGAGTTAGACAATGTATTTACATTAATGTGTTTATTTACAAATCATGCATGTGTCTACCCCATATTATTCAGAGAGGTTGCGTTTTTTGAAGAGCTTATTCTCATTATTATATAAATGGAGCGCAACTGGAAGAAAACTAAACTAGAGGTATTTCGGATTTCATGGAAAGAGAGCTCGATTGCTTACAGAGACGCTTTAAAAGCTGCTAGATCTGCTTATTTTTCAACCCTATTAGAAGAAAATAAACATAATCCTAGGTATTTATTTGAAACAGTGGCTAAACTAACGAAAAAGAAAGCTTCAACCCCAGAAGTGTCCAAGCAACACAGCAGTAATGACTTTATGAACTTCTTCACCTATAAGATCGATAATATGAGGGACAAAATTATAACTATGCAACCATCTACCACAGTATCGCATCAGGAAGTGCATTGTAGTCTCCATGAGGAAAAATTTGATTCATTTGTTGCCATAGGAGAGGACGAATTTTCTAAACTTGTTAAATCATCTAAATCGACAACTTGTATGTTAGACCCTATACCGACTAAGCTACTGAAAGAGATGCTTCCAGAGGTCATAGATCCTCTTCTTACTATCGTTAATTCGTCTTTGTCTCTAGGATACGTACCAAAAACCTTTAAGCTGGCTATGATAAAACCACTTGTTAAAAAACCGCAACTTGATCATACAAAATTAGTCAATTACAGGCCGATCTCGAATCTGCCTTTTCTATCAAAGATATTAGAAAAAGCAGTATCCTCACAACTGTGTTCCTTTCTAGAAAGAAATGGTATCTGCGAGGATTTTCAGTCAGGATTCAGACCGTACCATAGTACCGAGACAGCTCTCGTTAGAGTCACAAATGATTTGCTCTTATCATCCGATCGTGGTTGTATCTCTCTATTAGTGTTACACTTGATCTTAGTGCTGCATTTGATACTATTGACCACAACATTCTTTTAAATAGACTCGAAAATTATGTTGGCATTAGTGGAGTTGCACTAGCATGGTTTAAATCATACTTAACTGACCGTTATCAGTTTGTAGCAATAAATGAAGAGATGTCTAAAGGCCAATTTATACTTCTGCGTCGAGTGTACGCCGTAGTGTACGGCGTAGGCTACGCACGTAGGCAACGCCGTCATGAGCATTTATACTTCTGCGTTTAGGTCTGCGTTGCTCTGCAGTACAGCGCCGAAACGCTAGTTGGCGGCGGAGGGTTTTAATGTTCCACTGTGTTTAGATTCCTCGCGGCAAGAAGAAGAAGATTCCTCGCGGCTGTTTTGAGTTTAGGTTACTACAAGCAATGGCGACTGAAAGAGAGCAGATCATGTTGGAGTTGGAGCTTATCGAGGTGGAAAAGGTAAATTTTTAGTTTTTTTAACAGTTTCGCTGTACTTAGAATTTAAAAATGGCGGGCGGTGCAGAAGAACACGCCGGAAATGCATAGGAGGAAACGCGATGCTCCCAAGCCGACCAATCACAGATCTTGCGGTCCGCGTCGTCGCGACGTGTAGTTACATTTTTGAGGAGGTGCGCGTCAGGTTACGGCGAAGGGTACGGCGTATGGTACGCGTCTGTGCGTATGCTACGCCGTACCTACTGCGCGCACCCGACGCAGAAGTATAAATTGGCCTTTATCGATCACAAGTTCAGTACGGTGTACCACAAGGCTCAGTACTAGGACCGCTGCTGTTCACTCTGTACATGCTACCATTAGGAGATATCATTAGGGAACATGGAGTTAGCTTTCACTGTTATGCCGATGATACTCAGCTGTATATTTCTTCACGCCCCGACGAAACTTACCAATTCACAAAATTAACGGAATGCATAGCCGATATAAAAAACTGGATGACTAGTAATTTCCTACTACTAAATTCTAAAAAAACAGAGATTCTAATTATTGGACAAAAAACTTCCACACGTAATAACCCAGAATACTGTCTAACACTTGATGGCTGCTCTGTCAAGTCTTCGTCGTCGGTTAGGAACCTGGGTGTGCTATTTGATACCAATCTCTCATTTGAAAGTCACGTGTCTAGTATCTGTAAAACCGCATTTTTCCATCTTAAAAACATATCTAAATTACGCCATATGCTCTCATTAACAAATGCAGAACAATTAGTTCATGCGTTCATGACCTCAAGGCTAGATTATTGTAATGCTCTACTGGGTGGTTGCCCTGCACGCTTAATAAAAAAACTACAGCTAGTTCAAAACGCCGCAGCTCGAGTTCTTACCAGAACCAGGAAATATGACCATATTAGCCCGGTCCTGTCAACACTGCATTGGCTGCCTATTAAACATCGTATAAATTTTAAAATATTGTTGATTACTTACAAAGCACTAAATGGTTTAGCTCCGCAGTACTTGAGCGAGCTCTTAACGCATTATAGTCCGTCACGTCTATTGCGATCTCAAAACTCCGGCCAGTTGATAATACCTAGAATATCTAAATCGACTGCAGGTGGGAGATCCTTTTCCTATTTAGCACCAAAACTTTGGAACAGTCTTCCTACCATTGTCCGGGAAGCAGACACACTCTGTCAGTTCAAAGCTAGACTAAAAACACATCTCTTTGACCTAGCATACACATAATACATTATAGACTTCTATAATTCAATGTTAGGCTGCATAGATTAGGTCAGCCGGAACTGGGAACACTTCCCTTAAAATCTTGATGTACTCGCTACATCATAAGAAGAATGGCATCTACGCTAACTTTAGTGTCTTTGTTTATCCCGAGGTTTTCCCGCAGCCTGCCGGATCCAGGCCGTATCCAGATCTGACTAGGAGATTCGCCTGGACCCGATGACAATGCAGTGCTGAAGTGTCAACTATCCTCTCCCTATGGAGGATCCCTTTCCCACTCTACAGATAAAGCGTTGTTGAAAATCCGGTTCGCGTACCCGAAGTGATAAAATAAAATTCTGTATCAAATTTATAGGCAAGACAAGTAGTTTGTTTAGGCATGGTTTGTAGGGAATTACAAACCTGCGCACACATATTCAAACGAATATAACTATAGAATCAATTTTTAATGCGCATGTGAACGCCATCCGGTCACAGGTTCGCGTTTAAAGTCTGTTTAGAGAGAACGCCGTCGTCTTAGTGGCCCCTAATGTAATAACAAATGATCATTTTGCTGAAAGTGAATCAATCAAAATCAACTTTAACTGGAAATAACATTATTCAAAATCGCTATAAAGCCAAAACAATCTCTGTTACCGTAAATTGTATGTTTATCTCTGTAAAGCTGCTTTGAAACAATATCCATTGTTAAAAGCGCTATATAAATGAAGATTACTTGACTTTACTTGACTTATTCCACTTGGTTCTTTTAACTCTTCATCTCAGATGTGGAAACACTATGTTGGATGTAGTCTGGAAAAAACAAACAAACAAAATGAATCAGAGAAAGTCTTTTCAGTTACACTCTTCACCACAGGCATATATTATTCTTAAAATTAATCTACAAGTTAATCTGTTAAATTTAACTTGGTGTCAGCAAGTGTTTGTGGAAAGTATTCATACTATTTCCAGTTCATTTTTTATGGTTTATTGTTCAGCATTAATAATGGCTTTAAACACTCCAGATAAAAGAAGTTAAATTACTCACCCTCATGTTGTTCCAACTCCGCAAGACTTTCGTTCATTTTCGGAACACAATAGAAGATCTTTTTGATGAAATCTGAGAGCTTTCTGTCACTCCATTGATAGTCTACGCAATTTGCCCAATAACATGCATTTCTATAAAAACGCAGAAAGACACAATCATGTTTAAATGCTGTACAGTGCCCTCCACAAATATTGTCCCCCTTCATCCTCTCGGTCTTTCCTTAAAATTATAACCTTATATAAAAAAATATATATATTATTGGAATACAGTATATGAAATGTATGTGTCCCACAGTTATTGTCCCCCTTCATTTAAGATGCAAAAACCAAAAAGTCCATCTGACGTTTTTTTTTTAATTAGCTTTTTTAAAAATATATATATAGCTCCTTTATTTAGGCTCAGTAATTTCACTTTAATGGCAACTAAATTACCTCGTTAAAAAAGAAATGTCAGATGGACTTTGAGGATTTTGCATTTAAAGTCTTCGATCACATGCATTTCAGTTAATCACTGAACTGCAGTTATTGTATATGCCTAGGCTACTTCATCATACTGCAAATCTACAGTTGTACTTCAGTGTACTGCAGTTATTTTTGTAAGGGTAACATTAGAATACAATACATACAAATACACACACCCACACAAATATAAATATATATATAATATAACAATATGGTAATAATGTTCAGTTCAAATAAAGTATCAAAAGCAAGTAGTTGTTCTATGGTTTTATTTTAATTTCTTCTAGAACATGTGGACTTCAAAACATGCAAACTCAGAGCGATGATTGAAACTTATTTAGAAACCGCGAGGAACAGTTTGCATATATTTAGAAACATATGTATTCTCCTGTGTTGGCGTAGGTTTACAAATAATTGACCTTACACATCTGATGAAACGGCTCACATTCGTCTCTGATAGACCACCATCTTCTCTCATATTAAAACATTCATTATATCCAGCCAGGTTTCAGATATGAATTTCTCCTTATAAATGTGAACATGGGGCCAGTTCTCCTCTGGCCAACAAACCAACAGTGTATGATTATGATTATGAATATGATTCAGGCAGCATTACAGGTCAGAAGTCAGACTGGATCAGAACATTCACAACATGCATCAGTTGATCTGGTTGGAGGAGTCGTACGCCGGTGTGGAGACGGGTTTGTGGAGTCATGAGGCCTTCACACGGCCCATGAGCTGACATCCTGGTCTCATTATATTTCTTATATAACTTTTAGCCTTCTTTTATTAAGTAATTTATAACTATTCTTAATTTGTGGTAAGATGTGTCATTTATGTAGAAATTATGTATTGTTTCATTTTGTGTGTGTATTTGTATTGCCAATCCTTTGCCAATGGTCTAATGTTGTTATTCGAGCATTAGGCCTACTAAAAAAAAATTTAATAAAAAATTAAACCCCGCACAGTAGGTGGCGCTATGAGCCTACAACCTTTGTTTGTTTGTTAGTCGCCAGTAAACGCATAAAAGACGAAGAAGAACATCAAAAAACAAACAAACATGGCGGACCAGCAGCAAGAGCAGCAGGAACAGCAGCAGGAACAGCAGCAGGAACAAGAAGACCACCCCCACCCCGTGTCGGCCCTCCACACCCTCGGCCAGAGGCGGGGTGTGGAGGTGGTCTTCGTCCGGGAAGGCCACACCGGACCCCTGCACTCGCACAGGTAAGATGACCACATCTAGAGAAAACTCTCCAGCTGCTGTGTCTGTGCGTTTACTGCTGTACGCGTGGAATGGATATTAGGCTAGTTGTGTTTTTATGGTGTTTTTAAACCAGTCAAACATTCCGTACGCGTTCTTTGACTGGTTGATTTAAATATTCTTCATATTTAGCTACAAATAAATGTTTTGCAATAAGACTAAATGTGAATGATATCCAAGTTTTTTTTTTTTTACCTTATTGGAATCGAAATTTGGAATCGTTAAAATTCTAACGATACGCGACCCAATACTCTCCGGTCTGCGACGTTCATTTGCTGTGAGGAGAAATCCATATCTGAAACTTGGCTGGATATAATGAATGTTTTAATATGAGAGAAGATGGTGGTCTATCAGAGACGAATGTGAGCCGTTTCATCAGATGTGTAAGGTCAATTATTTGTAAACCTACGCCAACACTGGAGAATACATCAATATGTTTCTAAATATATGCAAACTGTTCCTCGCGGTTTCTAAATAAGTTTCAATCATCGCTCTGAGTTTGCATGTTTTGAAGTCCACATGTTCTAGAAGAAATTACAGTCGCTGTAGCATTTCTACCGTAAAGTGGGCAAATATTACAGATGATAGGGCTGGCCGATATATCGCGTGATATTGTTATGCGCATCTCGTCAGTAAAGCCGGTTCCTTGATTAGTAGTAAATCGCCTTCACCTGCTTTTAGATGGACCGGCATTTACTACAAAGAGCCGAGGTTAAAGGGATAAAAAGGGACGCTTCGGTCTTTTCCGGAAAGCGCCAGAAGTGATCTCTCGCGCGTGTACGTCACTCATACAATTGTTTTATTATTTTTATTTTTTTATTTTACGACGGATTAAACATCCCGGATAAGCGCAAATCAGTACCCTTTTAATTCGCCGTCTTACCTACAATCTCTATGCTTTCCGGAAAAGACCGAAGCGCCCGCGCCCTCAGATCACTTGGACCCAATAGGGGCTGTGTTTACAAGAGGTAAAAACGATATAAATACTGTTCGTTTTCTCACACAAACCGCTCGTTTCGTGTCTTAGGCCATCAATGTGTACTTACATTTACGAGTCATTAAATCATGTTTAATTTGGACTTCTCTGTGTATCAGGGTTCGTACGTTTTGAAAAAACCTGGAAAAGCTATGGAATTTGAAAAATGCAAATTCCAGGCCTGGAAAGGTTTTGAAAAAATAAAAAGACCCAGGAAGTTTTTGGAAAAGTCATTGAATTTTTTTATTTATTTTAATTTATTTTTAACACCGCATAATATGTGATTAATTACAAAAAGTGTTTAATAACAAAAAAAATTCCGCGTTGTCTTAACGTCCTCATATTCGGGTGGCATAACGTTCGTTCACTTCCGATTCACTCACTTGTTGCAATGTTGCCTGAGGCGAAGTCGGTGCTGACAGAAATTTAATTGAATTGCCAGGAAAGTGTCGATTTGTCTGTCAATGTCTGGCTTCACTTGGAAACATACAAGACATGGCTCGAGAAGGTGACTTGCGGACTTTTTTCCCTCTGTGCCGAAATGTTTCGCGTTGTTTTTGGTGAATTATATATATATATATAAAAAAAAAAAAAAAAAAAAAAAAAAAAAAAACTTCCGCGCAGGACTTCACTGTGAGCGGACTGTTTAGAGACGATGTGAGCGGCGGCATGTAAGGTTAAAGTTATCTGCTACTGTAGGAGAGAGAGAGAGAGAGAGAGAGAGAGAGAGAGAGAGAGAGAGAGAGAGAGAGAGAGAGAGAGAGAGAGAGAGAGAGAGAGAGAGAGAGAGAGAGAGAGAGAGAGAGAGAGAGAGAGAGAGAGAGAGAGAGAGAGAGAGAGAGAGAGAGAGAGAGAGAGAGAGAGAGAGAGAGAGAGAGAGAGAGACCTGTCAAGTATCCCGTTTTGGCCGGGAAAGTCCCGTATTTTACTCTTCTTTCCCGCCGTCCTCCCGTATTAGTATTTTCCCGTAAATCTCCCGTATTTTAACCTGCGTAAAAAATAATAATACCCCGGACGGAGTAAAAAAAAAAAAAAAAAAAATTCCCAATCTGAGCTCTGTCACTAGCCTCGCGATAACTACATGTAGGCTACTGTGGACGCTATGACAGAGACTGAAGGCACTCCTGCCAAAAAAATGGCGATGGCGCGATCAATGGGACAGTGAATTTTCTTTTCTGAAGAGGAGCAGGGTGGGGGACAGACACGCGTTTTGTAACTGCGACTTTAGCATCTCACACGGGGGAAGGAATTATATGTCAGCACGAGAAAGGGTGTTTAGCATGGTACGAAATATTGTTACAGAGAATAGGATGACGTTAGACAACAGAACTGTTTGCTCTACACTCATGTAAAATTAACCACTCTGGCCCAGCCCACAAATACACTCCTTCCAAAACAGTCTTAAAGAATACAAAGTCTGCAACAAATTTGTACAATTACTCACTAAAAGAGTAAACAAAAGTTATGTGAAATGAAAAGAAAAACTGTAAAGAAAAGCGATATGAAATGAAAAGAATGTGTGGAGTGAAAATAAAATGTAAATGTAAAGACAAGCAATGTTAAATGAACAGAAAATATGCAAATAAGCCTTTAAATAAATGCTCTTCATATATACCATATATATACCACATATATAAACCACATATATATATATATACCACACACATATATATATATATATATATATTTATTTGTGTGTGTTTTCATTTAGGCTATAACACCTGTCTTAAAATGTAAGGGATACTGGAGCTTGGTTGGGGTGGTGGGACTGGTCGCGGTGGGCGCCGGAAAATTTCCCTTATTTTCAAATCCAAAACTTGACAGGTATGAGCCGGTCGCGCGCGCGCACTCTCTCTCTTCGGAATACAGGGTCATGGAAAAGTCATGGAAATGTCATGGAAAAGTATTGGTTAAAATGTGTATGAACCCTGGTGTATGCTCTTTGAATACATGATCATGCACTCGCACACATGCGACCACATACAATTTTAACTCTCACATTCTCAAAACATGCCGTCTGGAACCTGATTTTAGCACTCCCGGTTCCCTCGCTCTAAACTCTATGGGATTTTAGAATGGGTTTTTGCTAAATCGCCTGAAATAAGGTCTGTGAACAAAGCCTCTAAATATTTTCACGTTTTGATCTATGACATAGAACACACAATTATAACTTGCTTGTGTTTTTTTTTTAAACTTTATATGGGCTTCAAAATGTATAAATTTTGGATTAACTTGTAAAGATTATCTTGATAGACAAAACGTGTAAGGGTCACAACTCTTTGTTAAACGCAGATCTTATTTTTGGCGATTTTCCTAAAGTCTATGGGGAAAGTGCATCGCTTTTCGATCGAGGGAACCCATGTCCGAGTTGCTCCGAGTTGGCCTACAAAGTGACGTCATCACTTCGGCACTCTATTGCCTCAGTTATTTTATATTTATTACATGGCTTGGTTGAATTCTAATGTAGAATGCAGCCTTTTTCTTGATAATACACCGTTGCTCTTCAATACAATCGTTTTTAAATCAAAAACTCCTTTTTAAATCAATATTTTGTCAAATTATTGGTTTATTTGGTAGGTAGCCATGTAATAAGCGAGATAATGAGGTGGTTGTTATAGCGAATACAAACCCTTCAGGCCCTGATTCAAGACCCCGACGCGAAGCCTCGCTCTACATTATCCCTTATAAATAAATGTTTTTTATTAAAATGAATTAAAAAAAGATAATAAAGGCTTTTGTTTGTGTTGGCCTATTTTTATTATCACAAAAATATATAAAATTGATGGATTACTCTACCAAAATAATGGTTAGTGACAGCCCTAATATTGATTATTTTACATCTTATAACATGTTATGATTTTAATGTAAGCCCTACGTGTTTTTTGCAGATGCCACTGATGAATGAACTTTTCAGTGTCAGCGTCTCTTATTTAGCCATCATTAGTCGTTTCTGCACCAATCAGATGTCAAGCAGCGAGTTAGTGTTCGGGGTAAATCAGGAAAAGTGTAAGATAAGGGGAAGCGTTGAGGCTTTGCTAGTGGTTAAACTGCTGCTCTATACGCTGTCTTGGCCAGAAGACACACATTGAATAATGCTGTTTCAAGGCTTTTAAAATATTCTAATTAAATTAATACTAATAATGATTATTAAATACTCCAGGGCACTCATGTGGTGAAGTAAAAAGCCTTTCGTTAACTGGGCTAAATAATTAAAAACAATTAAAGGTGTAGATCTGCGTGTTCCAGCGACACAGCCTTTTCCAGGATACATATCAAGTCTTCATAAACAATATTAGTAATTAGTGGATCATCAGACAGCGGCTATTATAGCCTCTTAGCATAACTCAACTTAATCTGTAATAAATAAATGAATAATTAAAATTATACATGAGTGAGTGTGTGTGTATATAAATATATATATATATATATATATATATATATATATATATATATATATATATATATATATATATTAGTATATTAATTCTATATATATTAGTTAATTAATATATAGTAATGCTACAGGATACTTTAATTCTATCAGCCAATGATAATTCTGAAAGTAACGTGTCGAGAGCACAGGTCAGTGGTCAACAGCCGACTGTTGCTATAGTAACGCACAACTTCCATGCGCAGCTGATTGACAGATAAACTGTGCGCTCTTATTTCAGTGACAGAAGCAGCATTTACATACAAGTGTGTCAGGACTGGGGCTTGTTCTTCGTACGTTGCCTAAAACATCCGAGATCAATTGAGACATCCAAGATGATATCATCGTGCTATTCATGATCCGGCTAATTGGGTTCTTCGAACACACCTGTTGTTTATGATTAGTATCGCTGGATTGAGTTATCTGAGATAATTGCGCGTTCATGCGCTGGTTTAAAAGGGGATATGTATCGATAGTAGAAACATTGATCAGCAACGCTGCTATTGGCTGCTCACCGTGTCCAAAGAGCGCGCTCAGTTTTACTCTGCAGCAGAGCAAGAGTTATTGTTAGAATATTATGCTGAATTTGAAAACTTAATTACAAGTTTTCACCTAAAATGTGCAAAGCCAGAAGAGAGGGCTGGCAAAAAGTAGCAAATTAAGTTTGTAGTGACCATTTAGATGTTTTTATCACTTATTACAGTAGCTATATATTTTTTTATTTTAATAATTTCTAAATAATTAATAACTTTGTTCATTGTAATGTCAGTCACCACCCACTACTAGAACATGGGAACAAGTAAAAGTGAAGTACTAGAATATTCTACATAATGGTATATAGGCTACTATAGTCTCTTTTAAAAAGGCACTGTTAATAAATGATTGCTTGTTTATAAAAGCAACCAAGAAAAAGGCTGATTAAAAAAAGAAAAGAAAAACAAACAGGTGGTGGTCCTGCACCCCCACATTATACCCCGGCAGAAGAGCTGGCCCTTGGGTTAAATGTGAACCGACCCGTCCGGGGTTCAGCTCTTCCTCAGACACACAGCAGGGACCAGTAGCAGCAACTCCTTCATTACTGGTAAATGAACTTTAAATGATCTTACACTGTAAAATATTTTTTTGCTGCACTATAGGCCTATAATCCCAATGGCTGGTCCAGTCATATCAGCTGTTAAACCTTGAGTAGGCCTAGTGATGAATTGCTTACTTGTGAAAGTGTGCATGTGTGAAACTACATGTAGTTAATGTAAAAAAAATATGTTGCCATGAGTTATTGATCACATTTCCCCCCAGTGTACTTCATTGTAATGAAATTGTGTTTTCCTTTTTTGTGCAGTTTTAAACACCAACACTTTTATCTGTTACCAAGCAAGTGGCTGATCCATGTGCAGTAAGTGGACTTTTCCAAACTTTACATCAAAAGGGAAGAAAGTACAACACTTTGTAATGCCCATTTCCCCACCAATGCACAGGACAGTGAAGAAACTCTCTCAGATGACTGTCTTTTGGAGAAAGTATCTTTAAATAACTTTACTTAATTTACACTTGAGTACCTATTATTTCTGAATGCAATATGTGTTGCAGGAGTCCACATCAGAAGAGTCTGCATACAGCAGTTAGAGGTGGGCAGTGTATACTTTTCCTTTTATTTTTTGTTGCATAAGGCTTGTGTTGACAGGTTTAACCCAAGCCCCCCTGCCCCTAGAAAATAGAGTATTTTTATCAGGGGGAGACTTGACAACTTAAAGAGAAAACTGGCACTATAGAGTTAGAGTTGCTTCAAAGGAACTTCAGAGTAAGTGCTAATGTATTATTTCACACAGAGTACTATAATTGCTGACCTTGCATAGTATCTCTTATTGCAGGCAAAATATGACTTGATCACTGGCTTTTCTTTACAAATAACAATTTAAATAAAAAATCAAAGAACTAAGCATATTTGTCTTGTCTTTTATTAAACATTTAATGAAATGTTTTATATTTTTGCTGATGGTGGAAATGTTGTGTAAATGGCACATGTAATGTCACAGGCCCTATCAAGTACAACCCTCAGGCTTTTCAGACACTGAAATCTTCCCTTTAGTTGGCCAAAGTTAATTTCATTGTGTGACCTTGTCCTGGCTAGAGCTGCATTGTAACTGTAATACAGTGAGCTTGATATTGATACCATGTTCAAGTAATGTGCATAAATGTGAATCTCTGTGCTTCCACATTTGTGATATGGAACAGTCACACACCATCTAGAGATTTTAGTCTGTCAACTGCCTTTTTTTAAATTTGATATAATATTACTAATCTGGAATATTAAGAATTGTAATAGTAACTTGGCTGCACATTTACATTGTGATCCCCCTTTCTGTTCACAAAATCCCCTTCATAGAGGCCTTGATGGGAACATGTGTGCAGTCTATTGACCAATCACATTAGTGAAGCCTGAGGGACATATCTGTGTCATATTAATCGGCATGTTCGTGATTGCATGATGTTCATTAAAAATTATAATATACCGGTGCGTTGGCAAAAAAAAAAAAAACCTGCTATAGGCCTACAACCTTGGGTCTAAACTGGCTTGGAAATGCCACAAAAAAAACACCCTAAAAACTGCTCGAGCGCCAGGGTAAACTTTGTGAATGACACGACAGACAGCACTTATCAGGTTCTCCGCATCTCCAATAGTTTAAAGGAAAGAGCCACTCGCAAATAATATCAGGACACACAGTTTGTGCTGTTATTAAAGCCCGACTCCGACGAGTCGAACATTTAATGTGTGTTTTCAAAAAATACTTGATGTAAACGACATCCTCACGAGTCATGAAAAAAATTATATCTCTCAAAAAGTACACTATCGCGCTGCGTTAAAGACTTCTCGTTTCACCTCCGCTTATAAAGCCGCGATCTAATCCTATTTACATGAAATAAGCCTGCTCACGAGCAGGTTCAAGCTGGCGCACATGTTCCTATGACAGCAAGTCTAGGATGAGCTTCGAAGAACCAAACGATCCAAGATCATGCCAAATCGCCAACAATCAAATCCAGCTAACTGAGTTAGCGACGTACGAAGAACGAGCCCCTGATCACACACTGAGCTGTGTTTGTGTAGATGCTGTGTTCATGTAGGCCTACATGTTGTGCATAGGGATGGGTAGGCCTACAAGTTCAAGTTCATTTATTTGTCTCCCATGGGAGAAATTTGGTTTAGAGACAGGGTACTGCTGCATAAGCAAACATAAAACATATAGACAGCATAAAACATAAAAACATCCAAACAAAGTAGAGGATACATAACTGGCAACTAGATAGGGACCAAAGTGCAAGAGGATAGGGCTTCACTACTTGAAGTAAATTGCAATACACGTTAAAAACATTTTTTTTCCCTACATTTGCTCATTAATGAGCTTAACCGACACTGGGATAAAGGAATATTTGTACCGGTTGTATTTACATAAGGAGACCCTGCATCTTCTCCCTGAGGGCATCTGCGAATATTTGCTGAACAAAACATGTGAACTGTCATTTAAAAAATGTTTTGCCTGAATAAGGACAGCCTCATTGAACAGTTCCTGAAGGTTAAGGGGGGGGTGACCCATAATCCTGCCCGGGTATCGTTTTAACGGTATTACTACTCTTACCGGTGCTGCTTATCGATCCGGTACTTTAACGGTATTCTTATCGGTTCTTTTTGTTTTATTCATATATATATATATATATATATATATATATATATATATATATATATATATAATGTAAGGAATAATTGACGACGGGCCGTTGAATTATTAGAAAAATAATGCACACCCGAGGTGGTAATGCGGTCACGACGCGACGAGAGTTTTGTTGAAAGCTCTGTCCAAATATATAATTATTCCCGTTGTCTGTGGTGTGGTCGGGTAGGGATCCTGTCCTGGCGTTGAGATCCCCACACATCAGCACACTTCCCTGGGCCTGGAAGTGGTTTTGACTATGGAGGGTCTCAAAGATGTTCTCATTATAGTAAGGAGATTCAGAGGGAGGAATATAAAGAGCACATAAGAATATATCTTTTGTAGTTTGACTGAGCTGTTTATTGATTTTGAGCCAGATATGAGATTCTTCTTTTTTGATTAGTTTGATGTACTTATCAATTTCAAGTTTGTGCCAGATTATGATGCCCCCTGAATCTCTCCCACGTGTAATTTGTTCATGTTTTTGGGACGATATGAGTATTTTCCCGGTAGCCTGGGGGACAGAGAGTGACCTCATCAGTTCTGCGCCACGTTTCCTGTAATATTATTATGTCTATATCTAATACACTTTTCTTAAAATCCAATTTTACATCCAAAACTTGATGAGTTAATGCCCTGGATGTTCCAATGTGTGATTGTCAGTGGTTTCATGCGGTCAATAAACAATTTTAACATTTCTCTAGAATAGAACCAACTCAACTTGAACCCGTTTAAAATCTATGTGCACTGTGTAAACATACTACCAATAATACAAATAGGTAAATGTGTGTATTTAAAGGGGTCATATAATGGTACATGCACTTTTACAAGTTGATTGTACTGAAATGTGTGTTGGCAGTGTCTGTACACAAACATCATATAATGATAAAAATCCATCCAGTGGTTTTGTTTTAATCTCCTTATATGTTTTCCCCTGTCTTAAATTGAGCCGTTCGTTTTTGTGACGTAAATAAAACGGACGCCCCTCCCACGATTGTTGATTGACAGCCGCGACAGCCGCGTTTCAACACAGACCCGCCCTCGCTAGCTGTCAATCATAGTCTGCGCGGCGCGGACCGGCGCGGTCATTGTTGATATGCTGGAGCACTGTCTATGAGCAGAATGGCTCTAAGCGATTGTGGTGTTCTGTTCTTGGGTGTAATAACGAACACAGCAGTCATTTTAATGTTCCTAAATCCGAACCGCTGAAGACGCAGTGGCTGAGTTTGTTTTCGAAGGGAATATTCCCCACGAGCAACGTCAATGCTCTCATGTTTGCGCGAATCATTTCACACACCAGACTGCTTTATAAACGAGGATCAGTATAAAGCTGGATTTGCTAAGAAGCAGCACCTGAAGAAAGGATCGGTAGCAGATATTCGTGTTCCTGCTGAACCTCCAAAAGAACTGAAGTGAGTGTAACGTTTTATTAAACTTTATATTACTATTTATATTAATCCTTGTAAATTGCTAGCTGCATGCTTCACAATGAATACGTCTAAGGTTTACACTCAGGGTACATTACGGCATGTTTTTTATGTATGACGTTCTCAAAATAATTCATAATCCCACGTTTATACTGAACAACGCGTTATGTGTTATTGTGTTACAAACTGTGTACGCCAGAGCCGGCTCTGGTGAAGCATAGAACAGAGGGGCGGAGTCAGCAAAGCTCATTATCATTTAAAGTCATATGCACTGAAACGGCGTGCTGAAAACAGAGCTGTTTTTGACCAGGTAAAATAAGTGTTTTCTTACTATACTAATGAGAATTTTTAATTAAAGTATATCACAAACTTTTAATTTAGACCCTAAAGAATCATATTAGCTTGTACAAAAATGGCATTATATGACCCCTTTAAACGTGTTTTTTTTTTTTTTTTTTGCACATACGTATAAATGTGTATATATACACACATGCATACATGCACATAGACATAGATACACATATATATATCTCTCTCTCTCTCTCTCTCTCTCTCTCTCTCTCTCTCTCTCTCTCTCTCTCTCTCTCTCTCTCTCTCTCTCTCTCTCTCTCTCTCCTCTCTCTCTCTCTCTCTCTCTCTCTCTCTCTCTCTCTCTCTCTCTCTCTCTCTCTCTCTCTCTCTCTCTCTCTCTCTCTCGGACTGTGAATAGCAAAAATGCATCACAGACAAATGGTTGAATATTATTATTATACACAGAAATGGCTGGCGAGATAAAAAAAAAAAAAAAACGTCTTTATAGCAATAATACATTGTTGTGTGTTTTCTTAATTTCTCCAGTACCGACAGCAGAACCGATAACGTCCGAGCTTATCGATACAGCGGTCTTTCAAAATTCAGCCCCGGGGCCCGTTCAATACCGGGTTTCGGTACCCATCCCTAGTTGTGCACAAAGAATACATTAATTATATTCTCCTTCCTCATGTTTCCCTCGGTCAGGTTCACGGTGCGCGTGCGGGTCGGGGAGGAGGAGTTCCCCGAGGGGTCGGGGTGGAACCGGAGGGGGGCGAGGGAGGCGGCGGCCCGGCTGGCTCTGGAGGAGCTAAGGAGGAGAGGGCCACTGCCCGAGAGGGTGAGAGAACCACTGACACCACAGAAACAGTGTGATGATAATTGTCCCCTTCAGATGATATTTTATTAATTAGTGAGCCGTCAGCAGTTACTGTAATCTAGTCTCTGTGAGAGATGACTGACACTGACCGCTAGTGAGAAGCATGAGGGTTTAGTTCACAGCAGAGACTCGTTCAGGAACAGAGAAATGCACTAATGCACGACCCGTATGGTTTCTATAGGAGACGCTTCAGCAGTTTAACACAGATCTAGAGTCAGACGTTCACTAACCACACGCTTTATTCCCTTCTGCTTCATTTTCTGTGTGTCACATGATGTAATCTAGAGTTTCTCTCTGTCCTAGCAGAGACTTAGAGGACGGCCGCGGCTGCTGGAGTGCCTGGGTCGCCAGTCCCTCTCTGTCCTGCGGTGTTACACTGCCGCTCGTGGGGAGGAGCTGAGGCTGGTGGAGCAGGAGACGGGGCCCCCCAATGCCCGGAGGTACACACACACACTCACACACTCTCACACACACTCTCTCTCTCACACACACACACACACACACTCACACTCACACTAATGCGCGCACTCACTCAAACTCTCTCTCTCAAGGCAAGGCAAGTTTCTTTGTATAGCACATTTCATACACTATTTTAATTCCTTCCTGTAAAGCACTTTAAATTGTCATAATCCCAAAATAAAAGCAAGAGGAAAGACGATTAAAGCAGTTATAAAAGAAATTAAAAGAGATATGATACAGTTATAATATGAGTTAAAGGAGTAAAAAGATTATACATAGATAAACTTCTCATCTGGCTAAACACCGGTGTATCAATATTTTGCACCGCTGCTTGTTTTCCTGAGATTTCCCCATGGTGATCACACTGTGTCTGCGGTGTTATTTCGGCCGCCTCAGAAATCTGTTGGACG
>NW_026606635.1:832500-917500 GCF_029890125.1 Rhinichthys klamathensis goyatoka
TAACAAGAGCCGTTAATGTATGTTTTTTCGCCCTCTTCCCCCCGAAAATATTTTGATAGCTAACGTTAGCCTTTAACCTTGGACTTTTTGTAGATATGTCATAAATGCTGCAGGATCGGCGTTCGTAGATCGACTGGTAAAGGCTGTATTTCAAAGATGGATTCTGCCTGTATACGCGAAGTTGACTGTATGTTTAAAATATCTTCTTATTAAACTGTCTGTACACTTACAAAGTTCTCAATGCTTCGGTTTGAAGGTAGGGACCCTCATTATGCTACCGTGTTAGTGTGGGGCTATTTTCAGCCTAGTGGTATTAACAAGCGATTTTTATTTGAACTCATATCTATATTCATATTCTTTTACTTAAGTTTATTAAATCAAGCATACTCCTTTTTTCATAATCATAATATAATTTTGTTTTTAGAATTGTTTTCCTACATTGTCTTTTCAATGGCTAAATTGTTTTAAGGTATCTGTAATTTTTATATAATTACCCCAATAACCTCAAAACTATAGAGTGAATACAGGAATAAAGAGGACAGAAATAAATGTACTGTGCAAAATAATGTACAAGCCTATGTATTACAATATTATGTAATGCCAAGATTGTGTAAATATTATAGGCTAAATATAATTCATGATTATTTTTTAAATCGTTTTTTTTTTTTAAAAACGTGTTTTTCAATCATGTCTGAAAAGCTGCGTCACGTGGTCACATGACTGAAGTCTCCAAGATGTTTTCGAAGCATCTCATTAATATTCATGAGCACGCCTCCGTCATATCCGCGTAAACCTCGTCAGTGTTTGATGTTAGTTGTATTATCAAGAGTGTGTAGTCGTCCTCGTTTTATTATAATAAATAGGCTATATCGTCATTAATGTCAAGTGCGTGTGTGAGGATGATTTTCTCCATCAGCGAATCACAGTCGACTCATGACTTTCCATTAGCAGTGACGAGAAATAGACATAGGCCTATTGGTAATAAAAATGACAAAAAATGTGCAAGGAAAAAAACAACTATATAAGAATAATCGCTAAATTCTCACCTATGGTGCTTATAATGATTTTAAAAATTCGCTCACGCATGCATAAATCATGTTATGACAATCAAATGTAGGCTATGTTTTATTGAACATTATAAACAAACAAACTCATATATAAAAACAAAGGAAACACTTCCGGAAGAGTGCTAGAGAAAGTGGGCGGATGAGGTTACAAGAGTGAAAGTAAAACTAAACACTGCGCAATTCTATATTTTAAATTCTACACTTATTCTGCAAAATGAGTTACGAATTTTTTATCAGAGACGAGTGGGGAAGATCAAAGACAGTATGTGTGGATTCAGAGGTGGAACAGAGGAATATGACTGTGGGAGAGTTAGCAAGAAGAGCCTTTCCTGAATATAATCGTATGTCGAACATTTATGTGTTCTGTTTCTATGGTTTTGGTCCATGTGTGTTTCTGTGAATCGTTTGAAAATAACATTAATTATCATATCCGAAAATGATACAGGAAAGCCTCTTAATGATGAAATGATCGTCTTCAGCTCTTAATGAGGATTATACACTGATGTTCACTGTTTCTCACGCATTCGTTGTGTTTATAGGTGACCATTACAGACTAATCTTCGGAAACAGACAACTGGAGCATGGTCAAACACTGCGGGATTGTGGCATACCACCTCAATCTACAGTGATTATGATTCCACGTCTACGTGGAGGAGGTAAACACTGTTCGTTTATAGTGTTTAATCTGACTCTTCATGTCGTCACTCAAGGCTCTTGTTTTCTCTATAGCAGTGCTTTTATATTAATAAGTCTTCAGTGAATTCTGCTCTTAAACTGAAAGTCTGTATATTGTATTATTTGATGTGATTATTAATATCTGTCACACAGTTAAACCCCACAGAGGAACAGCAGTCGAGTGTCAGTGATGATCACAGTTTAACCAGGATTTTATAATAACAGGGAATTCTGTCAAAGTTATGAACAAACGTTTGTTCAGGGTTATAGCTCTTTAATAATGTTCTGAAAACATTAACACAACATTTATACATCATTCATGGAGCTGAAATGTTTAAGTTGGGTGTTATTCTAGTGTTTTTTAAATGTTACTTGTTTCAAAATGTTCAACATTCAAAAGTAACTTTCCCATAATGTTTGTAAAATGATAATATGGAACGTTCTCTTAATGTTTTGCTGACCTTATACATAAACATTAAAAAAATAATAATTTAAAACTGGATGTTCTGAAAGTTCAGAGAACATTGTTATGATCAGGTAGCCTGGTTAAACCCAGAGCATTCTCAGTTGTAACTGAGTTATGGTCTGGCAAAGCGTCATAGACAAATCATTTCCAGAGGGGCGTCACCAACGGAGTCGCGGATAGACCTAAACCCAATCAGAGCGATGAAGGAGATGACGTATGCAGAGCGGCGGAGACACATCTCCGAGTGTTGTTCTTTGCTCGGTTTTTAACTAAAAGGAAACGTTCAAATGGCTTAAAACAGACGCGATAGCTGATTGGAACGAGTGATGTTCGACGGCGGCATCCATCTTTGTAATGTAGGCTACAAAATCTGCTTCAAAATCCCAGCGCTGTCGTCATCGTGTAAAGCCGCCCCAACGCTTCTGATTGGTGCCTCGATTTCGGCGGATTGGAAATGGGCTTGAATGAGCTCTTTGCCAGACTAACTTTCAGAGCAAATCTAAATTTGCCGGAAGTTGTCTGGGTTTTCCCAGGCTAATGATCAGGCACACTGGCCACAACATAAAGTGACCCCAAAGTCAGTTGGACTCGTTTTTTTAGGGGGTTTATTAAACAATTGTCCGCCCACTCGTTACCTGATCACACAATAACTGATGAAAACATACTGCCGAGCAGACACACATTAGTAGAGGAAACAGAGCCAGTAGTGGAGGAACAACATTCAGAAATAATGTTTTCATATCTTAATGGGAACGTCAGCAAAACATTCTTAGTAAATTTCTTTGTTGAATGGGAAGATTGAATGTTTTATGGCGACATCTTAAGATCAGGCGTTATCATCATATGCTTTACTGTACATGTGATTTACAGAATGTTGTTCAAAACATCGGTTTGATTGCATTTTTACTGTTATTTTATTCTTCATAATTGTGTTATTATTGAGTTTCTCTGATTGATGAACACATATATAACATGTGCTCTATGAGACATTTATGATTGACATTTCTCTTCTTTTTCTGATCTATATCAGTGGAAAAGTGCACAAGTTTTGTTTATAATGAAAATTTTAGTTTGTGTACAAAACAAATACAGAAATGAACAATTATTTATCCCACATATTCCCCTCATATTAAAAATGTAAACTTTATGATGATGAGTGTAAAACATGTTGAATTATTGATCCTTCTCACAATTAAAGTTAAAGGTTCAGATTGACAGATTCATGACACGATATTGTTCAGTTTCTGACGGATGTTCTGTTGTTCTCCACATCAGCTCTCACAGGACTACCTGAAGATGAAGATGAAGATAAAGTAATTCCCAGGACTGAATCTATGGATAAACTGGCTTCAATGCAGACAGAGGAATCCAATAGATGGTGTAGCATACAGTAAATACGTTTACATATAAATATCTGATCAATTAAAGTGTGATATGATTCAAATGTTCTACCATAGGCTATATATTCTCTTCTGGCCTCTGAAAGTGAAATATTTCAGTGAATTTATAATGGACCTCATATAAACAACAGTAAACAGTCACACTGAAGGACTCGCCTGTATCTCACACACACACACACACACACACACACACACACACACACACACACACACACACACACACACACACACACACACACACACACACATCTGAACTGTGATCAGAAACTGAATATTAACCCTTCAGTGTCTATAAAGCTCAGAGATTCACAGTCTCAGAACATTATCAGGTAAAGCAAGTTATTACTTTATGATGAAAGATTATGAAGACTAACATTGTGCTTCTTTATATTAACATGCACTGATGGGTCGATATCAATAACAGGAACATTTACTATATTTTTTATATTTCCATGAGGTGTTTATTATTAATTAATTTGTGTTGTAAAATATTTTACTTTAAGAGGCCGACATTAGAAGAGAATGAATGTTATGGATGTAAATTTGAATGATATTACACTTTAACTGATCAGAGCACAGTATAAAATATATATTTTTGTGATTGTGCAAAAGAGGAGTTTGAACACAAAAATGTGTAAAAACCAAGACCATCATATAATGGTAAAAATCCACTCACTCCTTTTTATTTTTTATAATCGGTTTCTTGCCTCTGGTTTTCTTAGTTTGTGACCTTTAATATTAGAGCTGATATTGTAAAACACTGACAAAGCGATATTTTGTTTTTCTGCGATATATATTGCGTTATGAAAACAATTGCACCTGATGATTTTAATAGCTCTATTCATAAAGAATTAATCATTCTAGGATGATTGGGCTAATTTTGTAGGGTTGTGAATCTGCATTGAAAATAATTAACAAATTACAAGCACAGATGAATACAATAGAAGAAACACAGATGAAATCAGCAGTGCTTTATGTTTTTCAGGTAAATTAACTATATTCAGGTACAGACATTGAAATATCAAATGTAAAATAACTGCATTCACTGTATAAATCAAATATGATTCAGATAATTAATATAGTTTATCTTTGTTAAAGGTGCTAAAGGGATTTTCTCGTTGTCTTTTGTTGTTTGATTAACTTTGACACAAACAGTTGTGGGTTTATTAGGCTACTGTCACTTTAAGACGAATGTGCATATTTAATACGACAACCATCCGTTTTCTTTCTATTTACAACATAAAACTGACTGTTTACGAGGAAACTCATCAAGACGGGCATTTTAACTTAATTTTCTGTGCACATGTTAGTTCAAGCACAAAGATCACTGATGTATGTGCACATCGCGGAATTGATGCTAAAACAATAGTTAATATTCAACAATATTATTGATCATTATATGAGAACTGAACTGAGCTGGACGATGACATCACGGTTTTCTCCAGAGCTGCTATATATATATATATAAATGAACTAAATTAGTGACTATGATTTTTTACAACCATAATAAATCATCACTGAACTTACTTAAGCTGGACTGTGACGCTATTTTCTTCTAGAAACAAACGTTGTTGCATTATTTTCCTGTTATTTCTGTAAATCTGATTTAAAACGCTCTGTGTTGTAAAAAGCGCTGTATAAATAAAGGTGACATGACTTGATTTTGTGAACTTTGTGTGTATTTGTCAGTTTAAGCGCAATAAGACGTGTGCGAGAGCTTAGTTTAATACTCTCGCTCCGTCTGATATCCAGCTTTCTGTGCTCCTGCTTCGATGTGTGTCTCAGAAAACCATAAATCAGAAGTGTAGACTGAAGTTTAAAACACATGCAGATCATAAACTCATGATAATGAAGAACTGCAGTGACGGCGATAGAGACGATCATCAATCAAACATGTTCTAGTTTTCGGCAGAGTATCAGCAGCACGAGCTGTAAAGGCTCCGCCCTCTTCTGGAAAGGGGGCGGAGCAGCAGCAGCTCATTTGCATTTAAAGACACATGCATGAAAACTGCATGTTTTTCTATCCACTCAAAAATGGGCATTTACAACATTGTATAAACATGAACTGTGGGATATTTTGAGCTGAAACTTTAAACACACATTCACTTTTGCAAATCATTTGATTTGAACCAGTGATTCGGAGTGTGTATCAATCTGCCAAAGTCATGTGATCTCAGTAAACAAAGCTTCGTTACACGTCTCAGAGTTGTGGACTCGAGTCGCAAGACTTTTGACTTGACTTGAATTTGAGTCCTAAATTGAATGACTTGAGACTCGACTCGTCATAATCAAAGAAGACTTGAGACTCGACTTTGACACCAATGACTCGAGACTTGAGCCCTGTTTCCCGGACTTGGAAAGTCTTTATGGCCTACATTCATTATATGTGCATTTGTACACATTTCATGACGTTTGTATAATAAAAAGGAAGAGTTGTATTTAAAAGTCACTTATTGGTCTGATTAATGAAGCTGTCTATAAAACAAACAATACAAACTAGGGGTGTAACGATACACTCAGCTCACGATTCGATACGTATCACGATACTGGGTTCACGATACGATATGCATCACGATATTTTGAACAAAATAAAAAAATTCAACTGAAAATCAAATAACAGATTTATTTAACATTAACAGTGTTCAATAACTGTCTTGTTATACATGCAACTTAAAGAATATACAATACTTCAATATAAATCAAGATTTAGTTTAACCTTCTGTACGTAAATAAATTAACAATGACTACTAGGTGTCACTGACCAATAAAACTGAATTGTATCATGAAATTAAAATTAGGATAGCCCAAGAAAGAACTTCTTTAAGCAGTAAAAGTGCAACAAAAAACACATCAAGTAGTGTCCTGTTCAAGTAATTTCAACACAAACAGCTTTTTTTTTTTTTTGGTTACTTACAGGTTTTTTTGCAAGAAAACTAGCATATCTACATTTTCTGGCAGTAGCTGGGATCTTTGCGCATTTACAATATCCCCTGCTGTCGAAAAAACACGTTCACTAGGAACAGAAGTTGCTGGAACTGTGAGGTAAGCCTTTGCAAGAGGTGAAAGAAGAGGGTACATTTGAGCATTTTCCTTCCACCATTTCAGTGGACAGCTAGTGAGGGGAATAGAAGTGTCCTTTTTGTACATGTCAATCTCTACTTCTATCCTAGTTTTGGACTGGGTGACTGGTGGTTCAGAAAAAGTTGCACCAAAGAGCTCTTCCAGTGCTGTCTTTTTACTAGGTGGTTGTTCTGGCTCAACTCTGTGTGCTGCATCTCTTTGATCTGCTGCATCAGTGGGATATCCATCACTGGCACCTCCCTCCTTTGTTTGCTTCCCAAGTGACAGCCTTAAAATAAACTAAATAAAACAATTAAGGTATACTAGTAAGTAAGTATAGTTTCAAGTACATACACAAAAGGTGTGCACAAAGTAGGTTACACAAACATGCAATTAGAGTGACAAACACACACAAGTGCAAATACACAGATTCTCAGACAATTTGTAATGCAGACAAGAAGACATACCTGTTGTAACTGGTTTGATTTGTTCTTCAACCGGTGAAAAACCTCTTCACGTTGTTCAGGGAGTAAGTGGGGCAATGACCGAAATCTGGGGTCCAAGGCAGTACCCTCTAGTAGATAATCCTGTTCCTCTGTGAATCTGCTTGAGAGGTTTTGCAGGATGGCTGTCTTCATGTTAGCAATAGTTGTGGAGTCTTTCTCGTCCGGTGTCATGCTCTGTTCGATCATGGCTTTCAAGGGCAATATGAGTGACAGCGTGGGGCTCTTTTCATCAGACAGGACAGTGGTTGCTTTTTTTAACGGTTTAAGAAGGTTTACGATTTCTTCGGCGTCACTGATGTCAGCGCTATCCATAGTATCGAGTTGACGTGCATTTTTGCGCACCTCTGTGCTCAAGAGGGCTGCCGTTATCGCAGCTTGTTGCTCGAGATAGCGTTCCAGCATCTCCATTGAGCTGTTCCAGCGTGTAACAACATCCATGATAAGCTTGTGTGATGCGATCTCAAGCATATTTTGCTTTGCCGCGAGCACAGCTGTTGCTGTGGTACTGCGGTGAAAGAAAGCCACGACTTTCCTCACGCGACCAAGCAAGCGACTGACGCGGGGAACATTCAATCCTGCTTGCGAAGCAAGATTCAAAGTGTGTGCAAAACACTTAATATGCGGTGACATCCCTGCTTCCCTCACTGCCACAACCATGTTGCGTGCGTTGTCTGTAACGACAGCAATGCTATGAGCAGATCTTTCAAGCTCCCACTCTTGTATGGTCGCTTTTAAAACATCAGCTATGTTTGTACCAGTGTGCGACTCGAAAAGCGGGCGAGTCTGAAGCACAACACTTTTCATTTCCCACTCTGTGGAAATAACATGCGCTGTGACTGTGATGTAACTCTGAACAGCCCTCGAAGTCCATCCGTCAGTTGTTATCGCCACACTCTCAGCATTTTTCAAAACATCTGTCACACTTGCTTTAACTTCGTTGTACAGGGCTGGAATTACCTCCTGACTGAAGTGCGGGCGTGACGGAATATGATATCTGGGCTCCAGTACCCTCACCAATTCGCGAAATCCAACATTTTCGACGACCGAGAATGGCCTCATGTCTTTTGCGATAAAAACTCCGATGCACCTGGTTATTTCTTGAGCTTTTGCACTTGACTGAGACCATGTTGAAGCAAAACTACGTTCTAAAGATAGCTGGCCTTCTTTCACTCTCTTTTTCGCACCCAGTTGCAGGAGTTTCTCTTTGTGGTACCGTTTTAAATGACACATCATATTTGTAGTGTTCGACGTCGTGTATAACAGTGTTTGTTTACAGTATTTACACACAGTTCGTGTTTTGTCTGTTTTTTTACCGTCCTCCTGTCGAGTAACTGGAAAACCAAAATGCTGCCAGACGTCAGACTTGTAAGTGGACGGAGCATCTTCTATTTCTATTTCAGACGAAGTCGAACTCATTTTGCCCTGCTACTGCTCACAGTTCAAGCGATTCATTTGAGCCTGAATGCAAGCGTGACGTATGACGTGGGTGCGGTAGCTCAACCAATAGGATAAAACGGACGTCAAATCGTAAAAAAAAAAAAAAAAAAATGTTTTATATAATATCGTCATAACTCTACGATACATATCGTGACATTTTTGCATCGCGATAAATCGTACCACGATATATCGTTACACCCCTAATACAAACCCTACAATTTAATATAATATCACGTATTATAAAGATCCCTCATATTTAATGATGTTGTTGTATGATTTGTTAATTGCAATAAATGGATTACAGCTTCAATGAAACATTAGCAGTTGTTTGTAAAGGTGTTTTCCTGCGTGTTTCTGCTTGTAATTACACTGATCTGACCAGCAGGAGTCGCCAGAGTGGCGCTGAGAATCACTGAATCACTTCATCAAGCAAATGATATAATACATAAAATTTTATTATTTTCTCTTATTGCTGGAACTTACAGACATTCATAACAATTGATAATACATTTTTTAAAACATTGAGATTTCATGGTGAACTTTGGACATTGTATGTTCTCATGTCCTTTCTTTTTAATCTATGGTCATTAGATCAGAAGGTCGATGTGCTCAGTCGTAACAGCGGATGCACATTTCACACACACACACGCGTGATCAGACCAGTCATCACTTTATCAGAACCAGTAGGATCAGTGAGTAGTATGAAGCTGCAGACTCGGAGCCTGCATCTACAGTCCCGCACCCAGAGTACCGCGTTCTCAGACCCCTTGTTTTTCGGATGCAATATTACGGTCTCGTTTTATTTAAAGTTATCCAAATAAATATTTGCGTTCCCTGCTTAATGCATGTGCCAAAAAAAACTCATTGTGTTCTGACTAACAAATTACCCAGTAGGCCTTATTTTTTGAGCGTGGGTGTAATTGAAAGAAAATTACTGATGGAAGGGATACAATCACAGATTGAACTATCTTCTGAAAATAGTATGTGATATTATATTGCTACAATGTTTTTTTTTTAATTAAAATTCCAAATTTTCTTTCAGTTCAACCTATACACAAGTTTACGCGGCAAATCGTGGGCGGCGCCATAACTCTACACATATGCACTTAATTTCCGCCGGAAGTAGTTTGCACAGCGTCTGCCGGTGTAAACACAGCTATTAAGATGCTAGCTTGGGAACACGGTTCCACTACTTTAACTGGAGATGGCGTTACTATCCCCCACCCGAATTCAGTACAGAACTGGGAGGATAACATGATGACGTGGCCCAGGATAACGTACAGTAATATTTGCTCCTACTTTGCACAATCCATGGCAATAGACGGAAAAGCCATGGACAATCTGAAAGCCTCCGAGGCGTACCAATATCTGCACAGCAACAAAGTCGGTTGTGTTATGTCATACAAACATGATCACTTTATTTATCTTAAAGCAAATGTAGAGCCTAGCCAGTGTTTGAACAATGCGTGGCATAATGCTTGGGTGCTGGTAACTGAAGCTGGAGAAGTTAAAACTACGGGATGTACGTGTGTTGCTGGACCAGGTAGATCTTGTTCCCACTCAGCTGCGATTCTGTGGAAGGTAACTAGATTATTTGACCATTGTAGCCTAGGCCTTTTTTATTGTTGGTATCCGAACTACATCATAGGCGACTTGGCTAGAGTGCAAAGTGTGTGTGCCATGATGATAATAATTAGGCGCGTGAGATGTGCGGGCGCGAACGTAACTGTGTGTGTGTGTGTGTGTGTGTGTGTGTGTGTGAGAGAGAGAGAGAGAGAGAGAGAGAGAAAGAGAGAAAAAAAGAGAGAGAGAAAAAGAGAGAGAGAGAGAGAAAGAGAGAGAGAGAAAACTTTACAGGCATGTTATTTTTTATTGTAACAAATACTTTTTATTAATGTGAATACATTTTTATTCATGTGATGCAATAAATGTGTTTTTAATTGATTTTAATTGTATGTATTTTCATTGTAAATGTATTTTAATTAATTGTGTATAGTGTTTAGTGTATATCTGAAGTTAATTCAATAAATACGTGTTTCATACACCTCAATGTAGTCCATTGTTGATTATTATGATTATTATCCTATGCCCCGATTCTGTAAACCCTACAATATAGGCCTGTCTTTTTAGCGCAGGGGATTAGCTACTGTGAATGCGCAGCTAAAATAACAGGAAAAAAATTGTGATAGAGGTTCCTTTGAGATAATTGGCCCCGGGGCCTTGCAAGTCAAAATCCGTCCCTGACTATATCTCTCTAGGTGGAAAATGCTGTGAGACAGGGGAAAACCGGGAGTGCCTGTACAGACGGACAGAACCAGTGGAATGCTGGGTCTAAAAGGAATGCTGGTCAGAGGAAGATGAAGTATGTGCACTTCAAACGGCACAACAGGAAGGATCTCTATCAACCGCCGCCAACTTCACAGCCATCCTCTACCACTCCAGAACCGGCACAGGAGGTGACACGCTTTAGGACTCATGAAGAGTGGAGGAGGAACGCACTTGCATCACCAATGGCAGAACTTTTCAAATGCCCTGGGAATAGCCTTCTGCAGCTCTGCTTTAATGCAAATACCTCCTCCATCATCGAGCCATCACCATGTCCAGGCCTCCATCTCCTAACCCATGATGAGCACCACACACCACTGGCTTGTGTAAAATGCAGAACCTTCTACGATAAATACATTAACATGTCCACAGCCCAGCTTGAGGAAATTGAGAAGGTTACAAAATCACAGAGCAAAGAACAGGTCTGGCATGATGCACGGAGAGTGCGCGTCACAGCAAGCACGGCTAAAAAGGTGCCCGCTCGCTCAACCACGGCGCCTGACAAGTTTTTGTCAGATCACTTACACCCATCCTTCCGTGGTAATGCCGCAACCCGTCAAGGAGCGGAGGGGGAGGAACTTGCGAGGGACTATTTGGAAACTCTGGGCAACAGCATTGAAACCAAAGGCTTAGTGGTGTGCGAAAAGGAACCGTGGCTTGCAGCATCTCCCGATGGAGTGATAAACAAAGACATTCTGTTGGAGATCAAATCACCTGTGATTGGAAACAAGTCACTTGCAGAATTTTTACCATTCACGACTCTTGGGGTGCTCTCAGCCTTTTTGAAAAGTTCAAAGGTTATTTCATCTCGGCAACTCGTCCATCAAAATATTCTATGAGTTGCCCAGTGGAAAATACCACATGAGGGGTGTTCATGTGCATTTTCCACGTCGGCTTTTGGTATTTACCATAATTACCATCGCACATGAACGCAGCATAAGGCACACGCAGGCATGCACACACACACACACACACAAAATTAATGATGTAGCTATCGTGGGCATTGTTTGTCCCATATCCAAAACAATCAACTGCCTCAGCAAAATACCGGTAGCAATGTTAGTGTATGACAACTTGTTCATAATTAACAGTATTGTCAAATTCATAGCTAAATTTGCTTTACTTACCCTCAGATGCAAGTCTGCGTTTCTTTCTCTGGGTGGAGACAGTGGTCCGCTGGGTGAGTTGACGCCTCTTTGGCTGGGGAGGGCGATTGTATCCCAACCACAACTCTGGGAAAGGATTATCCTTGGTTGGTTTTTGGTCAACAAAGTGATAGGAACAAACAAAAACGATGCGGGGTGGTTTCTTTAGATTCAATGCCTTCAGCCAGGTCCTTGATTCCGAGTCGGTATCAGGCTTGCGAAAAAATGTAAACAATGGAGCGCATGGACATTGCCTCTTCGTAGCTGGTTTGTGGTCGTAACACTCTATCTAACCACTCGTTCAGGTGCTTTCGCGAGTTTTTGCACCCAACTACCGCACACGTCGTTCCCGAACCACTTTTATTCATGTTGTAAGTTAATTGTTATCCTCTTTGTCACTGCGATATCAGTGCTTTGTCGGCACAACGGAGCTAGGTAGCATTACCAGCCCGCCAGAACGGAAGTGGATTGCATAAACGGGAGGAGTTTAGGATGTAGAGCGGAAACGGCTCAAAAACTTGTGTATAGGGATGTTCGCCGGCGTCAAATGTGACGTCACGATATGGGCGTGGCCGCGAACTGGTTGGCAGAAAGAACCATATCGCATGTTAACAGATGGCACATAATCAGGGGATACTGATCATTGCTTTTCACAACAATGTTTTTTAATACCTTAACTTGTTTAAAAACAACAACAGCACTGTCAACAACATGCTCACACCATGGAAGTATAATCAATGTTATTCCATTGCTCAGTCACAAACATGCACACAAAAAGTAGTGTAAACAAAGACTTTGACACATCTTCCGAGGTATTTTGTACAGTTATTCATTCATAAATTATATAGAACCTACTAGTAACATTTATTTACTAAATTAGTTTTAATTTTTAACGCAAAATGTAGGTAGCAGACGCGATCGTTTTCCGCTGGGTTCTAGACGCCTAAATTGCAGAAATCCACAGCTTTCTTCTTGATTCAGGCTGTTTAGGTACGCGGTAGAAGCTCTTGGGGTTACTCTTATCGAACCTGTTAACACAGCCGATCACACACACAGCACGATACAACCATTTTTTTTCTGTGTTTGCGCTGCGCAGCAAGCGGCCATTACCTTTCTTCTGCCAACCAGAGCGCATTTAACCGCGTCGTGACGTCACGGCGAAGAGCCCTATAGCTAATGGTCTAATTAACATCACACCATGAAAAATCTTGTGAGTATTCACTCTAATTGCTAGTTCAGGTTTGGCTGAAGGCTGCAGTTTGTCCGGTCAGAACAATGATGTCTCACTCAGGTTATATTCCAAATCGTAGGTTTATTAAATGTGCATAGATGTGTGGTTCTGTGAATACAAAATAAAGATATAAATATATATAAATGTATATAAAACACAAACAACTTATTTGGTAAAATACTGACTAATAGCGGTGAAATATAACACAATACAATCTCTATGATGATATACTTGAAAAAGTGGGACTGGATGTGTGTGCGCTAACGCTGTGCACGAGCTGTGCATGCGAGCATGACTACTGCTGCATGTGCGGTCGAACCGAGATGTAAACAACTGAGCGCATGCGCGCGACCTGAGATACAACCGTGCATTGGTGATAAGGAATAAATATAACTAGAATACGTATAACATCAATATACATGGAATGGCAGTAATGTCACAGCAGTAGAATATAATTAAGTAAACAACCTTAAATGTAAACACAGCTACAGGCGGATTAGCGTTCGCTGAGAATGTTCAACAATTATGTGATTACTTACAGTGTGATGCACGCACACGCACAATCGATAAAACTCCTCCGATTTGGGCTAATGCACTATATTTCACTCTACAAACTATATACAGTATTCAACCGATCTCCTTTTCCCTTTATTATCTGTCTACTCTCTTCCCCTTCACTTCGCGAACTCCGGTGGAAAGTTTGGAACAGTCCATTTCTCGTTGAATGACAGGGGTGACTGGGAGAGTCCATGTGCCAAAGGGGAGCACTTTCTACACACCATCCTAATATTACAAACCCTGTTTTTTGATATTTTGAATGCGAAGCAAAACTCAAATAAGAATAGACAAAACACCAATAATAAACAATTCTGTACTTTATTTAATGATCACCTAAACATCATCTTGCTGTAAACAGGACAAAGCAAAGAAAAAAGGAAGAAAGAATTGTGTTAGTGACTTTGCTTTTCGTCTTCAATTGCATTAAAAATAAACTCCTCATTTATAAGTCGCTTTGGATAAAAGCGTCTGCTAAATGAATAAATGTAAAATGTAATGTAAATGCATAAGGTAAAATAATTACTTTCTGGTAGGCGAATGTTCCTTCTTTTTGCAATCGCTCTGTCAAATTCCTCGACTTCACTAAAATCAAAGATGAATGCCATTGTCAAAAATATTGTGTAATAATAAATAATATTTTTTTTGTGCAAATGCAAATTAACACCTCCTCAGCCTCCTGCCAGGATAATGCCTGCATCTCACATAGACCATGAATGATGGCCTGTCCATATAAATAAATAAATTAACATAGCCTATAAAACATTGCATATATTGCAATAATATATATATTTTTTTTTACAATGGCTTGTCCACAAAAAATCCAAGGTTAAAGGCTAACGTTAGCTAGAAATGTAAGGAAAAAACGTTAAGCCAGAAATGTAGGAAAAAAGGCGAAAAAACATACATTAACGGCTCAAATTTTGTTACAAACTATCTTTACAAATGGACTATTCATATGTTGGTGTATCGATGAGCTATAAAGTAGTTTGATTAAAAAAAGAAATCGAATGAGTATGATTCGCTAAATAAAATGGACGATACGTTTCGGCTTAAGTTCTTCACATGTTTATCCGATCCAATTTGATAGGAGGCGCTGTCTCGAAAAACGAGGGGTCTGAGAATGCGGGACTCTGGGTGCGGGACTGTAGATGCAGGCTCCGAGTCTGCAGCTTCATACTACCCAGAACTTAAGCCGAAACGTGAGTAGGCTATCGTCAATTTTATTTAGCGAATCATACTCATTCGATTTCTTTTTTAATCAAACTACTTTATAGCTCATCGATACACCAACATATGAATAGTCCATTTAATATTTGTAAAGATAGTTTGTAACAAAATTTGAGCCGTTAATGTATGTTTTTTCGCCTTTTTCCCCCCGAAAATATAGCTAACGTTAGCCTTTAACCTTGGACTTTTTATAGACAAGCCATTGTAAAAATTGACATTAAAGTAGACCAGATAAATACATTAAGTGTGTTAATATCAAAGAATGTCATCATTAATTATTTAATCAGATTTACCGTTTGACCTTTTTTTAATTACCGGACCTTTTCTCCTAAAACTATATTGAATTAATTAATGCCGGAGTAATTATTTTACTTTATATAATTTATGTAGACTACTTAAATTAGTTCTTATAAAACGTAAGTATTAAAATGAATCAATATTAATTTAACTGTGTTATGAAGTTGTTGCCAGCAATTTACAACTCAATTGCCTAATAATCAAATTTACTATGCCTTCACTATGTATTAACCAGTCTATGGTATTAACATGTGAGCTAGAATGTCTCATTTGGCCTTTTGTTTGGGTTCCTTGTTTTAATTAGTATTGACTGAAATTTGACTGTATGGGCTCTGTGGGCTGGTCTTAAAATTTGAATTTGAGTTTGACTCTCTTTTTTTAAAAGATGGATATAACAATTCAAAGGGAGAATTCACTTTCATAAATCCAGAAATGTCATAAATGCTGCAGTTATTTTCACTGCCCATTTTGTGCCCCCATATATTTCAAACCACAAAGTTGTCCAAATATCTCAAGGGACACTTCAACAGAGCAGTGCAACATGAAGGTAACATTTGCAAACATCTTTTTTTTTTTCTTTTTTTTTTTGAAAGATCATAATGCGATCGTTTAGG
This sequence comes from Rhinichthys klamathensis goyatoka, assembly GCF_029890125.1. NCBI lineage: Eukaryota > Metazoa > Chordata > Actinopteri > Cypriniformes > Leuciscidae > Rhinichthys > Rhinichthys klamathensis. Next base: position 848,509 of record NW_026606635.1, read on the forward strand.
CTACTGTTGTATTCCAGGGTACACCATACATCGATGCGGTCGCCCCTGCCGAACCCAGCAACATTATCATTTTATGATTATCCAAAGCGACTTATAAATGAGGATTTTTTTTAATGCAATTGAAGACGAAAAGTAAAGTCACTAACACAATTCTTCCTTTTTTCTTTACAGCAAGATGATGTTTAGGTAATCATTAAATAAAGTACAGAATTGTTTATTATTGGTGTTTTGTCTATTCTTATTTGAGTTTTGCTTCGCATTCAAAATATCAAAAAACATGTTTTGTAATGTTAGCATTGTATAATGTTAATTAGACCATTATAGGTTGAACTGAAAGAAAAATTGGAATTTGAATAAAAAAAAACATTGTAGCAATATAATATCACATAATATTTTTCAGAAGATAGTTCAATCTGTAATTGTATCCCTTCCATCAGTAACACAATGAGTTTTTTTGGCACATGCATTAAGCAGGGAACGCAAATATTTATTTGGATAACTTTAAATAAAACGAGACCGTAATATTGCATCCGAAAAACAAGGGGTCTGAGAACGCGGGACTCTGTGTGCGGGTGTTATACGATCTTTTGAACAGCAGGAGGCGCTGTCTCGGAAAACGAGGGGTCTGAGAATGCGGGACTTTAGGTGCGGGACTGTAGTTGCAGGCTCCGAGTCTGCAGCTTCATAATATTGGTATCAGTGAGAATAAGGTCATTGATTTCTTCCTATTCGAGCTACAGGCTTTCTGTGCGCTGGTTACACACTGAAGTCTCTGCTTTCCTGTAACATTTGATGAATATTGTCATATATCAGTGATATAAGCTAGTTTCTCTATATGTGATGATAGTAGTGTGTATATATGAACATATAATGCAGAGTTAGCGAGTATTTAATCATATTCATGAGCGGAGCATGCTGGGAACTTGTCATTGGTCGGCTCCTCAACCCTTTACCCTTTACTGGACAAAATTGTTCACTAAACACTTCATCTTGTTTATTGACATTTCCAATACACTTATTTTAAGTTGAAAATATACCAACAATTTACTCTTTGTCAGTCCATAAATAAAAAAATCTTTGCGTAACAAAGGCTGTACATTTCACAATTTCTTCTACGCTCTTTTTAAATGGCAGGTTTAGTAAAAATTATAAATATATTCATACTTGGGTTAATCTAATTTACTTAATTCACTGTCATATCTGAAAAACTTTGCAAGAAACTGACTAAAAAACTTTTTGACCTTTTTGCGTGTGAAAGTTTATTGGCGGAAAACAAACGTTTTTGCGAGCGAACGCTAGTTTCTCTGGGGAACGCAAAAGCATTGACATTATTTTTCCTCCCATCTTTGTTCCTTTAGGGGCTTTTTCTCTCTGATTAAAGATTCTTAATTCAAAATAAAAGATAATAATAATAATAAAGTTTTCTATGGTCACACAGGTTTGTTTGCATGTTAAACCCATGGCTGACGATTATGTCCTTTGCCGCTCGCCGTATATGCTAACCTAAGAAGGCCAGTTGAGGAAGAGCGAAGGGAGCGTGTATATCCTGATAGGAGGTCATAAATATAGCTGGGTGCAAGATTATGGAGGGCTTTGTAAGTGATGACGAGGGTCTTAAAGTCAACACGGAAGTGCACAGGGAGCCAGAGTGATAAGGAGAGGTGTGATATGATCAGATGGTCTGGAACCAGTGAGTATTCGAGCGGCAGAATTCTGAATAATTTGAAGTCTATTTAACAGCTTAGAAGGGAGACCGATGAGAAGCAGGGAGTTGCAATAATCCAGACGAGACGTGACCAGGGGTTTCAGTGCTGGCTTGTGTCAATGAGGGTTTAAGCCTGGAGGTATTTCGGAGATGAAAGAACGAGGCCCGGGTCAGCAAGTGTTTGTGGAAAGTATTTATACTATTTCCAGTTCATTTTTTATGGTTTATTGTTCAGCATTAATAATGGCTTTAAAGACTCCAGATAAAAGAAGTTAAATTACTCACCCTCATGTTGTTCCAACTCCGCAAGACTTTCGTTCATTTTCGGAACACAATAGAAGATCTTTTTAATGAAATCTGAGAGCTTTCTGTCACTCATGACAGTCTACGCAATTTCTACATGCATTTCTGTAAAAACGCAGAAAGACACAATCATGTTTAAATGCTGTACAGTGCCCTCCACAAATATTGTCCCTCTTCATCCTCTCGGTCTTTCCTTAAAATTATAACCTTAAATAAAAAAAATATATATTATTGGAATACAGTATATGAAATGTATGTGTCCCACAGTTATTGTCCCCCTTCATAAATAAATATATAGCTCCTTTATTTAGGCTCAGTAATTTCACTTTAATGGCAACTAAATTACCTCGTTAAAAAAGAAATGTCAGATGGACTTTGAGGATTTGCATTTAAAGTCTTCGATCACATGCATTTCAGTTAATCACTGAACTGCAGTTATTGTATATGCCTTGGCTACTTCATCATACTGCAAATCTACAGTTGTACTTCAGTGTACTGCAGTTATTTTTTGTAAGGGTAACATTAGAATACAATACATACAAATACACACACCCACACAAATATAAATATATATATAATATAAAAATAAGGTAATAATGTTCAGTTCAAATAAAGTATCAAAAGCAAGTAGTTGTTCTATGGTTTTATAGAACAACTGTTAAATACATGATATAAACCATCTTATGTGAACATGTATAATAACACACGCCTGCAGTGGGCGCCACTGTCCTGCTGATTATTACACTCTACAGCAGATCTAACCCTTAAATACTGGACTAACATTTCATTTACATGTTTAGTTCATCTGTAATATTTGCACACTTTACGATAGAAATGCTACAGCGACTGTAATTTCTTCTAGAACATGTGGACTTCAAAACATGCAAACTCAGAGCGATGATTAAAACTTATTTTCATATATTTAGAAACATATTGATGTATTCTCCAGTGTTGGCGTAGGTTTACAAATAATTGACCTTACACATCTGATGAAACGGCTCACATTCGTCTCTGATAGACCACCATCTTCTCTCATATTAAAACATTCATTATATCCAGCCAAGTTTCAGATATGGATTTCTCCTTATAAATGTGAACATGGGGCCAGTTCTCCTCTGGCCAACAAACCAACAGTGTATGATTATGATTATGAATATGATTCAGGCAGCATTACAGGTCAGAAGTCAGACTGGATCAGAACATTCACAACATGCATCAGTGGATCTGGTTGGAGGATTCGTACGCCGGTGTGGAGACGGGTTTGTGGAGTCATGAGGCCTTCACACGGCCCATGAGCTGACATCCTGGTGTCATGGCATTATATTTTTCTTATATAACTTTTAGCCTTCTTTTATTAAGTAATTTATAACTATTCTTAATTTGTGGTAAGATTTGTCATTTATGTAGAAATTATGTATTGTTTCATTTTGTGTGTGTATTTGTATGTATTGCCAATCCTTTGCCAATGGTCTATGTTATTGTTATTCGAGCATTAGGCCTACTAAAAAAAAATGAATTGAAAATTAAACCCCGCACAGTAGGTGGCGCTATGAGCCTACAACCTTTGTTTGTTTGTTAGTCGCCAGTAAACGCATAAAAGACGAAGAAGAACATCAAAAAACAAACAAACATGGCGGAGCAGCAGCAGGAGCAGGAACAGCAAGAAGACCACCCCCACCCCGTGTCGGCCCTCCACACTCTGGGCCACAGGAGGGGGGTGGAGGTGGTCTTCGTCCGGGAAGGCCACACCGGACCCCCGCACGCGCCCAGGTAAGATGACCACATCTAGAGAAAACTCTCCAGCTGCTGTGTCTGTGCGTTTACTGCTGTACGCGTGGAATGGATATTAGGCTAGTTGTGTTTTTATGGTGTTTTTAAACCAGTCAAACATTCCGTAAGTGTCCTTTGACTGGTTGATTTAAATATTCTTCGATCATATTTAGCTACAAATAAATGTTTTGCAATAAGACTAAATGTGAATGATATCCAAGTTTTTTTTTTTTTTTTTACCTTATTGGAATCGAAATTTGGAATCGTTAAAATTCTAACGATACGCGACCCAATACTCTCCGGTCTGCGACGTCCATTTGCTGTAAGGAGAAATCCATGTTTGAAACTTGGCTGGATATAATGAATGTTTTAATATGAGAGAAGATGGTGGTCTATCAGAGACGAATGTGAGCCGTTTCATCAGATGTGTAAGGTCAATTATTTGTAAACCTACGCCAACACAGGAGAATACATCAATATGTTTCTAAATATATGCAAACTGTTCCTCGCGGTTTCTAAATACGTTTCAATCATCGCTCTGAGTTTGCATGTTTTGAAGTCCACATGTTCTAGAAGAAATTACAGTCGCTGTAGCATTTCTACCGTAAAGTGGGCAAATATTACAGATGATAGGGCTGGGCGATATAGAGCCGAGGTTAAAGGGATAAAAAGGGACGCTTCGGTCTTTTCCGGAAAGCGCCAGAAGTGATCTCTCGCGCGTGTACGTCACTCATACAATTTTTTTTTTTTTTTTTTTTTTTTTTTTTTACGACGGATTAAACAATTAAACGACGGATTTTTCCCTCTGTGCCGAAATGTTTCGCGGTGTTGTTGGTGAATTATAAAAAAAAAAAAAACCACTTCCGCGCAGGACTTCACTGTGAGCGGACTGTTTAGAGACGATGTGACCGGCGGCATGTAAGGTTAAAGTTATCTGCTACTGTAGCAGAGCTGCAAGTTTAACTGAAAGAACGAGCAGAGAGAGAGAGAGAGAGAGAGAGAGAGCCGGTCGCGCGCGCGCACTCTCTCTCTTCGGAATACAGGGTCATGGAAAAGGCATGGAAAAGTATTGGTTAAAATGTGTATGAACCCTGGTGTATGCTCTTTGAATACATGATCATGCACTCGCACACATGCGACCACATACAATTTAAACTCGCACATTCTCAAAACATGCCGTCTGGAACCTGATTTTAGCACTCCCGGTTCCCTCGCTCTAAACTCTATGGGATTTTAGAATGGGTTTTTGCTAAATCGCCTGAAATAAGGTCTGTGAACAAAGCCTCTAAATATTTTCACGTTTTGATCTATGACATAGAACACACAGTTATAACTTGCTTGTGTTTTTTTTTTAAACTTTATTGTGTCTGCTTGTGTTTTTTAAAAACTTTATATAGGCTTCAAAATGTATACATTTTGGATTAACTTGTAAAGATTATCTTGATAGACAAAACGTGTAAGGGTCACAACTCTTTGTTAAACGCAGATCTTATTTTTGGCGATTTTCCTAAAGTCTATGGGGAAAGTGCATCGCTTTTCGATCGAGGGAACCCATGTCCGAGTTGCTCCGAGTTGGCCTACAAAGTGACGTCATCACTTCGGCACTCTATTGCCTCAGTTATTTTATATTTATTACATGGCTTGGTTGAATTCTAATGTAGAATGCAGCCTTTTTCTTGATAACACACCGTTGCTCTTCAATACAATCGTTTTTAAATCAATAAACTCCTTTTTAAATCAATATTTTGTCAAATTATTGATTTATTTGGTAGGTAGCCATGTAATAAGTGGGATAATGAGGCGGTTGTTAGCGAATACAAACCCTTCAGGCCCTGATTCAAGACCCTCTAGAATCAAGACGCTCTACATTAGGCTATCCCTTATATAAATAAATGTTTTTTATTAAAATGAATTAAAAAAAGATAATAAAGGCTTTTGTTTGTGTTGGCCTATTTTTATTACCACAAAAAATATAAAATTGATGGATTAGCCTACTCTACCAAAATAATGGTTAGTGACAGCCCTAATATTGATTATTTTACATCTTATAACATGTTATGATTTTAATGTAAGCCCTACGTGTTTTTTGCAGATGCCACTGATGAATGAACTTTTCCGTGTCAGCGTCTCTTATTTAGCCATCATTAGTCGTTTCTGCACCAATCAGATGTCAAGGTACACAGCGAGTTAGTGTTTGGGGTAAATCAGGAAAAGTGTAAGATAGGGAAAAGCGTTGAGGCTTTGCTAGTGGTTAAACTGCTGCTCTATACGCTGTCTTGGCCAGAAGACACACATTGAATAATGCTGTTTCAAGGCTTTTAAAATATTCTAATTAAATTAATACTAATAATGATTATTAAATACTCCAGGGCACTCATGTGTAGGGCTGGGCGATATGGAGCAAAAAATATATCTCGATATATTTTGCTATATCTCGATATTCGATATATATCTCGATATCTTTACAGGAAAATGGATGTGAATACAACTCAAAATATAGGCCTACAATCAATAGAAAATTAATTTTCCATAACAGAATGTAACCAAATGAGACAAATTAAACACAGGGCCTGAATTTCGTCATCATTATTAATCACGTGATTCATATACAGAAACTGAATAAAGTAATCAAATGGAAAATAACACTGAGTAGTATTTTAGTCCTGAATAAATTAAATACATAGGTTATTAATCCTGATTCCTTTAACTTAAAGCTATCTTTTGTTGTATTGACAACAAAATGAATGACACATATGGCTGCCGTCACTTTAAGAGGTAACTTAGTGCACGGATCCTGTGTTCATTATACTGGCATGCGTTTTATGCTTATTAAAGACAAAACCGACTATGTTTAGAGTATACTCACGACGACCGAAATTGACAATTTTGCGTGTTAAAGCAATATAATCCGCGAAAAATAACTTTTGTTACTGGCCAGCTGTTCTTAAGGCGGATTTTCTATGAATGTGCGCATAGAAAATAATCTCTCAGAGAGCGCGCGAGATTAGTTTAAAATCGCTTGAATGTTTAAACTGGTAAGACTTAAAAAGACGTGCAAATGGTAAACTTCAGTCACGATGCACTGCTGGCCCGATTGTGCGAGTGAATATCCATCATGTCCCGACTCCTAAACGCGAGTGTGTTTTATCACCGCAGCGCTTGATGCTTGCCTTGCACAACACATTATGAGAGACGAGAAAGAAGCGGCACCGCTGAACACTCACGCTGTTTGTGAAATTGCGTCTGGCAGATAGTTGTTAAAAGAATGATTTGATTTTATAATCTGTGTGGATTACGATTGCGGGAATTTCCCGCATTATAAATGGGAGACCTGCGGGAATGATTAGAATTATGCGCAATACCCGCGCCGAAATTCGAGCCCTGCAATATACAAGACGTTTGTAGTAGCCTTCTGATTACTGGAGTCCATTAATCGAACTTCCATGCCTCTTATATAGTAATTATATATTGTAGTATGTAGGCTACCAATTTACTAATGCAATTAATGCTCACACTCGGTTTCTCTCGTGCTCTGTCGCTCGCGCGCAGACACACTCGGAGTTCTGTAGCCTCCGGGCTGGTTGCGGATGAGACAATTGTTGAATGAGACAACACGCGAGGTGAGGGGGAACAAAAGCAAGGAGGCGGGGGCGAGCACAGCACAGAGAAGGCAAACAAGCAAAGTGGCGAAATCAGGATTAAATATAAACAATATATCGATATATACGATATGTCAAAATCCATATCGTGTTTAAAAAATATCTCGATATATTTTAAATATCGAGATATCGCCCACCCCTACTCATGTGTAAAAAGCCTTTCGTTAACTGGGCTAAATAATTAAAAACAATTAAAGGTGTAGATCTGCGTGTTCCAGCGACACAGCCTTTTCCAGGATACATATCAAGTCTTCATAAGCAATATTAGTAATTAGTGGATCATCAGACAGTGGCTAATATAGCCTCTTAGCATAACTCCACTTAATCTGCAATAAATAAATAATTAAAATTATACATGAGTGAGTGTGTGTGTGTATATATGCTTATATATATATATATATAGTATATTAATTCTATACTATATATTAGTTAATTAATATATAGTAATGCTACAGTATACTTTAATTCTATCAGCCAATGATAATTCTGAAAGTAACGTGTCGAGAGCACAGGTCAGTGGTCAACAGCCGACTGTTGCTATAGTAACGCACAACTTCCATGCGCAGCTGATTGACAGATAAACTGTGCGCTCTTATTTCAGTGACAGAAGCAGCATTTACATACAAGTGTGTCAGGACTGGGGCTTGTTCTTCGTACGTTGCCTAAAACATCCGAGATCAATTGAGACATCCAAGATGATATCATCGTGCTATTCATGATCCGGCTAATTGGGTTCTTCGAACACACCTGTTGTTTATGATTAGTATCGCTGGATTGAGTTATCTGAGATAATTGCGCGTTCATGCGCTGGTTTAAAAGGGGATATGTATCGATAGTAGAAACATTGATCAGCAACGCTGCTATTGGCTGCTCACCGTGGCCAAAGAGCGCGCTCAGTTTTACTCTGCAGCAGAGCAAGAGTTATTGTTAGAATATTATGCTGAATTTGAAAACTTAATTACAAGTTTTCACCTAAAATGTGCAAAGCCAGAAGAGAGGGCTGGCAAAAAGTAGCAAATTAAGTTTGTAGTGACCATTTAGATGTTTTTATCACTTATTACAGTAGCTATATATTTTTTTATTTTAATAATTTCTAAATAATTAATAACTTTGTTCATTGTAATGTCAGTCACCACCCACTAACATGGGAACAAGTAAAAGTGAAGTTCTAGAATATTCTACATAATGGTATATAGGCAGTCTCTTTTAAAAAGGCACTGTTAATAAATGTTTGCTTGTTTATAAAAGCAACCAAGAAAAAGGCTGATTTAAAAAAAGAAAAGAAAAACAAACAGGTGGTGGTCCTGCACCCCCACATTATACCCCGGCAGAAGAGCTGGCCCTTGGGTTAAATGTGAACCGACCCGTCCTGGGTTCAGCTCTTCCTCAGACACACAGCAGGGACCAGTAGCAGCAACTCCTTCATTACTGGTAAATGAACTTTAAATGATCTTACACTGTAAAATATTTTTTTTGCTGCACTATAGGCCTATAATCCCAATGGCTGGTCCAGTCATATCAGCTGTTAAACCTTGAGTAGGCCTAGTGATGAATTGCTTACTTGTGAAAGTGTGCATGTGTGAAACTACATGTAGTTAATGTAAAAAAAATATGTTGCCATGAGTTATTGATCACATTTCCCCCCAGTGTACTTCATTGTAATGAAATTGTGTTTTCCTTTTTTGTGCAGTTTTAAACACCAACACATTTATCTGTTCCTGGCTGATCCATGTGCAGTAAGTGGACTTTTCCAAACTTTACATCAAAAGGAAAAAAAGTACAACACTTTGTAATGCCCATTTCCCCACCAATGCACAGGACAGTGAAGAAACTCTCTCAGATGACTGTCTTTTGGAGAAAGTATATTTAAATAACTTTACTTAATTTACACTTGAGTACCTATTATTTCTGAATGCAATATGTGTTGCAGGAGTCCACATCAGAAGAGTCTGCATACAGCAGTTAGAGGTGGGCAGTGTATACTTTTCCTTTTATTTTTTGTTGCATAAGGCTTGTGTTGACAGGTTTAACCCAAGCCCCCCTGCCCCTAGAAAATAGAGTATTTTTATCAGGGGGAGACTTGACAACTTAAAGAGAAAACTGGCACTATAGAGTTAGAGTTGCTTCAAAGGAACTTCAGAGTAAGTGCTAATGTATTATTTCACACAGAGTACTATAATTGCTGACCTTGCATAGTATCTCTTATTGCAGGCAAAATATGACTTGATCACTGGCTTTTCTTTACAAATAACAATTTAAATAAAAAATCAAAGAACTAAGCATATTTGTCTTGTCTTTTATTAAACATTTAATGAAATGTTTTATATTTTTGCTGATGGTGGAAATATTGTTTAATATGGCACATGTAATGTCACAGGCCCTGTCAAGTGCAACCCTCAGGCTTTTCAGACACTGAAATCTTCCCTTTAGTTGGCCAAAGTTAATTTCATTGTGTGACCTTGTCCTGGCTAGAGCTGCATTGTAACTGTAATACAGTGAGCTTGATATTGATACCATGTTCAACTAATGTGCATAAATGTGAATCTCTGTGCTTCCACATTTGTGATATGGAACAGTCACACACCATCTAGAGATTTTAGTCTGTCAACTGCCTTTTTTAAATTTGATATAATATTACTAATCTGGAATATTAAGAATTGTAATAGTAACTTGGCTGCACATTTACATTGTGATCCCCCTTTCTGTTCACAAAATCCCCTTCATAGATGCCTTGATGGGAACATGTGTGCAGTGTATTGACCAATCACATTAGTGAAGCCTGAGGAACATATCTGTGTCATATTAATCGGCATGTTCGTGATTGCATGATGTTCATTAAAAATTATAATATACCGGTGCGTTGGCAAAAAAAAAAAAAAACCTGCTATACAACCTTGGGTCTAAACTGGCTTGGAAATGCCACAAAAAAAACACCCTAAAAACTGCTCGAGCGCCAGGGTAAACTTTGTGAATGACACGACAGACAGCACTTATCAAGTTCTCCGCATCTCCAATAGTTTTAAGGAAAGAGCCACTCGCAAATAATATCAGGACACACAGTTTGTGCTGTTATTAAAGCCCGACTCCGACGAGTCGAACATTTAATGTGTGTTTTCAAAAAATAATTGATGTAAACGACATCCTCACGAGTCATGAAAAAAATTATATCTCTCAAAAAGTACACTATCGCGCTGCGTTAAAGACTTCTCGTTTCACCTCCGCTTATAAAGCCGCGATCTAATCCTGTTTACATGAAATAAGCCTGCTCACGAGCAGGTTCAAGCTAGCGCACCTGTTCCTATGACAGCAAGTCTAGGATGAGCTTCGAAGAACCAAACGATCCAAGATCATGCCAAATCGCCAACAATCAAATCCAGCTAACTGAGTTAGCGACGTACGAAGAACGAGCCCCTGATCACACACTGAGCTGTGTTTGTGTAGATGCTGTGTTCATGTAGGCCTACATGTTGTGCATAGGGATGGGTAGGCCTACAAGTTCAAGTTCATTTATTTGTCTCCCATGGGAGAAATTTGGTTTAGAGACAGGGTACTGCTGCATAAGCAAACATAAAACATATAGACAGCATAAAACATAAAAACATCCAAACAAAGTAGAGGATACATAACTGGCAACTAGATAGGGACCAAAGTGCAAGAGGATAGGGCTTCACTACTTGAAGTAAATTGCAATACACGTTAAAAAAAATTTTTTTTCCCTACATTTGCTCATTAATGAGCTTAACCGACACTGGGATAAAGGAATATTTGTACCGGTTGTATTTACATAAGGAGACCCTGCATCTTCTCCCTGAGGGCATCTGCGAATATTTGCTGAACAAAACATGTGAACTGTCATTTAAAAAATGTTTTGCCTGAGTAAGGACAGCCTCATTGAACAGTTCCTGAAGGTTAAGGGGGGGGGGTGACCCATAATCCTGCCCGGGTATCGTTTTAACGGTATTACTACTCTTACCGGTGCTGCTTATCGATCCGGTACTTTAACGGTATTCTTATCGGTTCTTTTTGTTTTATTCATATGTAAGGAATAATTGACGACGGGCTGTTGAATTATTAGAAAAATAATGCACACCCGAGGTGGTAATGCGGTCACGACGCGACGAGAGTTTTGTTGAAAGCTCTGTCCAAATATATAATTATTCCCGTTGTCTGTGGTGTGGTCGGGTAGGGATCCTGTCCTGTCTCAAAGATGTTCTCATTATAGTAAGGAGATTCAGAGGGAGGAATATAGAGAGCACATAAGAATATATCTTTTGTAGTTTGGCTGAGCTGTTTATTGATTTTGAGCCAGATATGAGTTTCTTCTTTTTTGATTAGTTTGATGTACTTATCAATTTCAAGTTTGTGCCAGATTATGATGCCCCATGAATCTCTCCCACGTGTAATTTTTTCATGTTTTTGGGACGATATGAGTATTTCCCGGTAGCCTGGGGGACAGAGAGTGACCTCATCAGTTCTGCGCCACGTTTTCTGTAATATTATTATGTCTATATCTAATACACTTTTCTTAAAATCCAATTTTACATCCAAAACTTGATGAGTTAATGCCCTGGATGTTCCAATGTGTGATTGTCAGTGGTTTCATGCGGTCAATAAACAATTTGAACATTTCTCTAGAATAGAACCAACTCAACTTGAACCCCGTTTAAAATCTATGTGCACTGTGTAAACATACACACATTTACCTATTTGTATTATTGGTAGTATTTAAACGTGTTTTTTTTTTTTTTTTTTTTTTTTGCACATACGTATAAATGTGTATATTTACACACATGCATACATGCACATAGACATAGATACACATATATATATATATATCTCTATCTATCTATCTATCTCTCTCTCTCTCTCTCTCTCTCTCTCCCTCCCTCTCTCTATCTCTATCCCTCTCTATCTCTCTCGGACTGTGAATAGCAAAAATGCATCACAGACAAATGGTTGAATATTATTATTATACACAGAAATGGCTGGCGAGATAAAAATAAAAAAACGTCTTTATAGCAATAATACATTGTTGTGTGTTTTCTTAATTTCTCCAGTACCGACAGCAGAACCGATAACGTCCGAGCTTATCGATACAGCGGTCTTTCAAAATTCAGCCCCGGGGCCCGTTTAATACCGGGTTTCGGTACCCATCCCTAGTTGTGCACAAAGAATACATTAATTATATTCTCCTTCCTCATGTTTCCCTCTGTCAGGTTCACGGTGCGGGTGCGGGTCGGGGAGGAGGAGTTCCCCGAGGGGTCGGGGTGGAACCGGAGGGGGGCGAGGGAGGCGGCGGCCCGGCTGGCTCTGGAGGAGCTAAGGAGGAGAGGGCCACTGCCCGAGAGGGTGAGAGAACCACTGACACCACAGAAACAGTGTGATGATAATTGTCCCCTTCAGATGATATTTTATTAATTAGTGAGCCGTCAGCAGTTTCTGTAATCTAGTCTCTGTGAGAGATGACTGACACTGACCGCTAGTGAGAAGCATGAGGGTTTAGTTCACAGCAGAGACTCGTTCAGGAACAGAGAAATGCACTAATGCACGACCCGTATGGTTTCTATAGGAGACGCTTCAGCAGTTTAACACAGATCTAGAGTCAGACGTTCACTAACCACACGCTTTATTCCCTTCTGCTTCATTTTCTGTGTGTCACATGATGTAATCTAGAGTTTCTCTGTCCTAGCAGAGACTTAGAGGACGGCCGCGGCTGCTGGAGTGCCTGGGTCGCCAGTCCCTCTCTGTCCTGCAGTGTTACACTGCCGCTCGTGGGGAGGAGCTGAGGCTGGTGGAGCAGGAGACGGGGCCCCCCAATGCCCGGAGGTACACACACACACTCACACACTCTCACTCACACTCACACACTCACACACTCTCACACACACACACACACACACACTCTCACTCTCACTCTCACACTCTCACACACTCTCACACACACACACACACTCTCACTCTCACACTCTCACACACTCTCACACACACACTAATACTCACACTCACACTCACACACTCACACTCACACACACACACTAATGCGCGCACTCACTTAAACTCTCTCTCTCAAGGCAAGGCAAGTTTATTTGTATAGCACATTTCATACACTATTTTAATTCCTTCCTGTAAAGCACTTTGAATTGCCATAATCCCAAAATAAAAGCAAGAGGAAAGACGATTAAAGCAGTTATAAAATAAATTAAAAGAGATATGATACAGTTATAATATGAATTAAAGGAGTAAAAAGATTATACATAGATAAACTTCTCATCTGGCTAAACACCGGTGTATCAATATTTTGCACCGCTGCTTGTTTTCCTGAGATTTCCCCATGGTGATCACACTGTGTCTGCGGTGTTATTTCGGCCGCCTCAGAAATCTGTTGGACGTCTCCAATAGACCCGAGGAGGAGGAGTCCTAGCACTGACTCACGGGGAAACACCACTGACTGACTTAAGCTGCACTGTCACGCTATTTTCTTCTGGACACAAACTTTGTTGCATTATTTTCCTGTTATCTCTGTAAAGCTGCTTTGAAACACTGTGTTGTAAAATGTGCGATAATAAAGGTGACTTGACTCTCTTACACACACATCTGGACCTCATCTCATTGGCCCTCATTTATCAAAAGTGCGTACACCAAATTTCCAGCGTACACCTGGCGTACACCCAAAACCACGGTGACTTTGAGATTTATCAATATGGACGTTGGCGTACGGCACGCTCAAATCCTACGCCAGCTCAGGAGGTGGTGTACATGTACGCACGTTTTGAGTTAGTGCGGAAATGCGCAGAAAAACAATTCCTAACACCACAAAATGCACTGACAAACTAAAAGATATGATATATTATGACCCACTGTAAAACAAAAAAACAACAACATAGTAATTATAAACGTCAGTGTTTATTTTTGTGCAACATGGACTTCAATGTTTAATTTGTGTGACTTTACCAAAGCATTTGATTTGTAAGCGTATGTATTCCTTCAGTTGCGAGCCTGTGCGCTTTACCCTGACGTTTCATGGTTAGGCCCGGCAGGTGCGCATGGGTTCGGTAACGAAAGGCTTTCAATGACCAAAAAATTATTCAGACTGACAAAATAATAAAAAATACATTCTTCTTCTTCTTCTTCTTCTTCTTTTAAATAATAATAATAATAATAATACAAATAATAATAATAATGACATTCTTCTTCTAAATAACAATAAGCGTCATTAATAATACAAATCATACTAATAATAAGAATATTACAAATTGTCATGCAATTATTAATGTGAATGAATGGTAGGCCTACTCCACATCATCATCACTATTGTACACCCCAATACATGTAACGTGATTCGAAATTGAATGCTAATTCAAAAGACGTGCTGTAAAATATTGCATTGTGATTGGTCATTTCGGCTCCACGTCAGAGAAGTTTCTCTTCTGTGCCGTCTTCCGTGTGTCCATGGCGTAAAATGAGGGCGTGTGGGAAGCGGAGACTTGAATATATAGGGGCGTGTTATTCTAATGACGATCGTTTTCAGCCGCGGGATTTATCAAGGGCAGGTATTGCGTACACCTGGATTTCAAAGGTACGCACAGCTTCATAAATCAGGCGGTGAGAGGAGTGTAAGCATAATCTCACGCCAACATATACGCCCGTTTCTACGCAAGAATGATAAATGAGGGCCACTGTGTCCTCACTGTCATGATCATGTTTCACACACCTGTCTTCCACTCTGTCTCTCAGGTTCACCTTTCAGGTGATATTGGGGGGACGCTCCTTCCTCCCCATGAGCGGCTCCTCGAGGCGGCAGGCCAGAGAGGAGGCGGCCCAGGCAGCCGTGACCATCCTGCTGGGTGAAGAGGAGAGGGAGGAGAGGAGGAACGCCTCTCAGGTACACACACACACACACACACACACACACACACACACACACACACACACACACACACACACACACACACACACACACACACACACACACACACACACACACACACACACACACACACCCAGCCAGCCAGCCAGCCAGCCAGCCCTGAAGCGTTGAATCTGCTGTCAGAAACTCATTTTACACTGAAGCTCGATTCCTTTCCCCATTAACACCTGATCTATGATGTCCACAGCCGCCCCCCGACAGCACCAGCTCCCCGACCCCCGGCGGCTCTAGGCTGGATATAATAAAGGTTATTATTATCATTAAGAATATTAATTTCATCAAGCTTTTCTATGAGCTCTTTCACTCAGCAGAATCTTGTGTGCTCAGAAACAGTGTGTGTTTCAGTTCATCCTGTGATATGATTCATCTTCTGCTGTGCAAATTATTCACTTGTGTTTCAATTTCATTTTCAGAAGGAGGACGAGGAGGACTTTTGAAACAAATAAAAAAATTTTTTTCAATAATTTGTGCTTTGAAGCTCCAAATGATGGTAATAGAAAAAAATATAATGGTTCCTTCAGCAAAGGCCAATCCACACGGCCCAGACAGATCATGAGTTCACACTTACAATTAATTACAGTAAAAGACTAGAGTTAATTAAAAAGACTAGAGTTAGTCAGAGTAAAAGAGTATTTTGGCCCGAACTCCCCGTATGCCTGGCTGGGATAGGAGCTGGCTGAGAGGCGAAGGGTTAAACGGAAAACACTGTTGAGGAATATATGTCGGCATATATATATATATATATATCTATATAAATATCTGTCGGCGCTCGTTTTCCGAGTCATGGAATGTCTGAGACGTGACATAACATAATTTAGTTATGGTCGGTGTTCGAAATATGTTCGAATCATGTTCAAAACCCAATGATCATATTTGAATGAAATCTGAGATATTTCTGTCCCTCCATTGACAGTCCACGCAACTAGTCAAGTCATCTTCATTTATACAGCGCTTTAACAATATAGATTGTCCCAAAGCTGCTTTACAGTGATAATAGGAAATTAAAGTAACAGAGATTGTTTGGCTTTATGGCAGCTCTAGAATAAAGTTATTGTCCAGATAAAGTTAGTTTTGGATTCATGGATTCACTTCCGTCGCAACGATCATTAGTAAATTAGATAATTATTTCTTTGGTCACCTGCCAAGGAGACTGGTAGATGAAAAAATCCACCAGCCAAGCATATTTTTTACCGGCCAAAATAATAAACAACAAATTAAATGTATTAATTGTATATTTAATAAAATATATGCAATAATAATATATTATAATTATTTAAAAAAAAATATTTAGTTTTACTCTGCCTATTTTTTTTTTACTCCATTCACTCTGACTGATCCGATCAGTAACTGGAGGACTGGAAATATCAGTGGTTTTAACCATTCATTAAAATGAATCGGTTCAAAGGAGTCATTAGTTCGTGGTCCGTGTACGTTTTGATAGTTTGTTTTTCAATTTGAAACGAAATAAGCAGAAACGAGAAAACGGCGCTTTTTTCGTTTTTCAAAAAAAAACAAACGAGATTTCAGTTGATTTTTCGTTTTTTAGTTCACAGGCAAAAAACTAAAAAATGACTTTAAAATTCGTTTTCCACATGTGGGCGGTCCTGAGACGCCCCCTTCCGCCGATTGGTCAAGCAAATCTGAGCATGTGATGTCATCAGTCGTCGCTCAGGTCTGTTCAACAAAATAATAGTCCTCTACTATGGCTACCGATTGTACAGGGCAGGTCCTATTGGGCTTATTTCTTCTGTGCAACTTTACGCGTTTCACAGAAATCTTTACATCAGAAATATTAAATATTAGTCTGCCACCAGCCCGTTTATTTAGCTGTGCTGAGTTAAGCGGGAGAGGCTCTGACCAATGTTCAGTCAGCAGTCAGAACTTTTCTTTTAGACAGTATACGCTCCGTTTTGACACGGGATTGTGATTGCAAATACGGACATGCCAATCGGCTGAGGGTGGGTACCGATGATGGTGAAATACATTTTTACTGAAACTGTAATCATAGCCGCGACCCGCGAGAATGATTGACAGGACGATAGCGGAGGCAATTAAAAGCGCAATATAACTTCAGTTAACAAAAACACAATTAAAAAAGTGTTTAATATAACTGACTTTGTTTTATTGTTTTTGATGTTTTTAATCAAATAATTGTGAACCACAAACCGATCGAGCCTTCGTTTTAAAGGGCGATTTCCAAATATATTTTATTTATTTGTTATAATATGGGTATTTTATGTCACCTTATTAGTTTGATTAGCCTATAGTATACGCGAGTTTTTTTTTATTGTACTATTTTATTGTTTTTTAATTAACAATATATCATAACAAGTTACAACTTATAAAGATCAAAATCTACAGAAGAGATTAACAAATAACTGGTGTTGTCATAAGTTAACTAATCAATGGGAAAATTTCCTCACCGGCACAACCCTATTCTTCATGTTGCCTAGTTACAGATTTAATGTTGGATGGATCCGTGGCGACGGTTTTGCAATCCGTCCCCTTAGTTTATAAACTGTAGGCTACTCACGAATTCTTAAACTGTTCGCTCGGTTTAACAATTCGTGCCCACGGTTTAATAAACCGTACCCACGAGTTCTAATCCGTGCTCTCAGATTTGTAAACCGTGCCTTCGTGCTTTCGGGAAACGATGCTTTCCCCTGTTTAGGTGCGGGATGCATTGCATTGTGTTTAAAGATCATTTTTTAAAATGGATAATTTCTTGGATTTTCTAGATCTTTAAAGTCCATTTTTGGGAGGAAAAAGCTCAGTAGCCTATAGAATAAGCAAAAAAAAAAAAAAAAAAAGACTTCACATATAAAAAAAGAAATATAACAAACACATTTCCAAAACGGCAAGGTTATATATAAAAATAAAACATTCATAAATGATTTTATGATAAACATATATATACGTGAACTCATTTATAGTAATACACGCAAATAATAATAATAATAATCATTATTATTATAAAAGCGTATTATATGCATCTAAATATGTATCCTAAATGTAATAATAATAATGATTATTATTATTACATTTAGGATACATATTTAGATGCATATAAGACGCTTTTATCCAAAAAAGGAATAAAGCAATTCGTCAAATGTCAGTCATAATACAGGTTAGACAATAATAATACAGGGCTAAGATTATCACAAATAAACACAAGATTTTGACGCATATCCAAGTGTTTGTGGAGTTGTGGTGTTATTTTTATAAAAAAAAAAAAAAATAATATTGACGTATTTTCAGATTTTGTTTATGACTTTTTGCCCCTTTATTAAACATTTAAAATATTCGCAAATTAATATGGAAAAAAAATCAATTTTACTTTCTAAAATCAAATTAGAACCTGGAAATTATATTTTTTCCCGCAGTGCTAAATAAGAGCCATGTCTCCGGAACCATACAGAGAGATGATTTATCATAATAAATGTGTCTGAAAAATAACGAGGGATTTTTATTGTTTATTAATAAACTGTTTAAATTAGTGTCGGCTAAACATAATATCTCCATCTCCGCTGTAAAACGTTTTCTTGTTATTGTGAGTTTACACAAATAAAAGTAGTTGCGAATGATGTATTATTTTTTTCTGTATGACCAGAAATGATAGATTATTTTAAGTTGTTTCCAGTGTTGATAGGAAAATACAAGTGTTTGCGCGGGCGCCTCCGTGCCATGCCGTGCACACTCCGCACACACACTTGGATATGCGTCACAAACTTGTGTTTATTTGTGATCATCTTAGCCCTGTATTATTACTGTCTAACTTGTATTATGACTGACATTTGACGAATTGCTTTGTTCTTTGTTCTTTTTTTTTCTTTTTTCTTTTTGATAAAGGCGTCTTCTAAATAGGCCTATAGCCTAAATGTAATAAAAAATAATGATAATTATTATTATTTGCGTTTATTACCACGGGCGTAATTTCCTGTGTTTGTTTTTATTTAGGCCTATGCTGTATTATAATTACACTGGGTCACCAACTAAAGATAGATTGAAATCACTGTAAATTAACATATCCTTCTTGACTCTTCAACCGAGTGTAATGGTATTTAAGAAGCCTTTAACATTATGTGCTCAACATTAAATCTGTAACATGTAGCCAACATTAAGAATAGGGTTGTGCCGGTGAGGAAATTTTCCCATTGATTAGTTAACTTATATGACAACACCAGTGTAATTTGTTAATCTCTTCTGTAGATTTTGATCTTTATAAGTTGTTATAATATATTGTTGATTAAAAAACAACAATAAAATAGTACAATAATAAAAATAACTTGCGTAGGCTATACTATAATCAAACTAATAAGACGGGTGACATAAAATACCCATATTATAACAAATAAATAAAATATATTTGGAAATCGCTCTTTAAAACGAAGGCTTGGTTTGTGGTTCACAATTATTGATTAAAAACAACAAAAACAATAAAATAGACAGTCACTTATATTAAACACTTTTTAATTGTTTTTTTAACTGACGTTATTGCGCTTTTAATTGCCTCCGCTATCGTCCTGTCAATCATTCTCGCGGGTCGCGACTATGATTGCAGTTTCAGTAAAAATGTATTTCACCATCATCGGTACCCACCCTCAGCCTATTGGCATTACAGTATTTGCAATCACAATCCCGTGTCAAAACGGAGCGTATACTGTCTAAAAGAAAAGTTGTGACTGCTGACTGAACATTGGTCAGAGCCTCTCCCGCTTAACTCAGCACAGCTAAATAAAACGGGCTGGTGGCAGACTAATAGGCTATTTAATATTTCTGATGTAAAGATTTCTGTGAAACGGTAAAAGGTCCGGGTATCGTTCGTTCATTTGTTTTTGCTTTCATATATAAAAACGAGAAAACAACTCCTTTTTTCTTTTCTTTTTTTGAAAAACGAAAAAACTAAATTATGACTTGATTTTTGGTTTTCCCGTTCTTGCACGGAAATCAGAAAAACGACTTGATATTCCGATTTTCCCCTGTGGGTGGGGCTAAATCTGATTGGCAGGATATGCATTCATTGTTTGTCAAATTAAGAGTTTTCCAAACACTGTATTTGTTAGCCTGTAAAATTAATAGTCTATATGCATGCTATTTGTCACCCAATTATTTGGCTTCACTGACTGAAAAAATCTATTGAAATAGCCTAAATGTAAACATGTTCACGCATTGAAGTTGTCACGGTGGTTATCAGACAAAAGGCTGAATGGAGAGAAGGCCCTTCTTATTGTTTATATTGCATTCCATCGCAATATAGGTTACTTTTGCCGTCCCTATTCTCCTGCTCACTACAGTTTTGAGGATGCCTTTCAAGACAGTCATTGGCAAACACCTACAGTAGTCAACCAGAATGCCTATTATCGCCGCAGAAAAAATAAACCAGTCGCATTTCAAGTCATTCGCGAAATGACCGCCAGGTGGCGCAAATGGATATTGTGCAAAACAGCAGCAATTGCCGCATTTTGAAATGTAAGTGGGGTTAATGTCAATTAACAGTAAAGATGAAATACTACAACTATGGTAAACAGAATAAAACATTTTTAGCCCAGAAAAATAGAAAAAATAGAGACAAGAACAATGGCCTATATATTTCATATTGTAGGCCTATCTTGACGTCGGTTGGCGACATAAGCCTATTCCCCGGGCCGGGGAGCAGCGCGATAACAAAAAAAGAAAATCAAATAAACAAACAAAAATAAATTAGGTGCAATGAATGCAGTTTAGTAGGCTATGCGAGGATGCCAAGGAATAATTCTAAGTTTAAAAGTAGTCTACGTCAAATAATTATTACAATAAGTTAGACTCCATTGTGTAACAAGCAAATTAAAATGATACACATTATTATTCACAATATGGAAAGAGGAAATAAAACAGTTCGTTAAGAGCATGACTCAAAAATGCCATTATGGGCTTATTCAATTCCTCTTTTATTTTTTTTAGTTATTTTTGTCCATTCCGCATCTCCCACATGTGTGTTTTGGCAAGGCGGGATGTGTTGCAAGATGCCGAAATATATCGGGAGACATGTGGGTCAGACATGATTTTGACCATCATTAAGTTTTGTTTTGTAGAAAGCCTTTCTAAAAATTTAATTTCGTTTTGTATCATTTGTATCTTATTTTTAATCAATGTTTTATCAACCAATTGCCTGTAGTTAATAAATAAGCAAATATAGACAATATAACCAGGACATGGAGGCGCCGGCAAGATTGATTTGCTCGTGAACTGGAGCTCATCTTATAAATGAACCGAAACTCGGCGTTTAAGCTGCCTCACAGACACCAGAAATATATAGAAAGCTTAAAAATGTCTAATTTTAAACGAAACAATTCAAAACGAAAAGAAACCGACTAGCCTACTCTCTGCTTATGCCTAATCAGAAATGTGCATTTCTCTATGCGCGTTAACTACTGCGGTCAATATTGCAGCCGACACATAGGCCTACACTAACAATTAAAATGTCTCCTTGCTATATTTGAAACATTCATAATCATTACTTTTGCCGGTTCCTTGTGACAGCTTTTGCGTTATTGGCAGCGTCACCCTCTGGTTACATGGCGTCACCACCAAATCGCACCGAAAACATCGGGATTTTTTTAGACAATAATCGCACGACCTATTCGATATTCTATAATTAAATCAACAAATCGAATATTCGAAAATCGTGACTCATCCCTACTGCTTTATTAATGTATTCAGTGTAAAACCCGGACACTGCCACACAAATGTGGCTTTTTGTTAATGACTTTCCTACTACAGGATTTAACCCAGAGTAACAGCTCATCACTACCAGTTACAAAAGACACTGTAACAGTCTGTCACATGCAATTCTAGTTGCATTTTTCATCAATTAATTTCTTAAATTATCCATTAATGTTCTGGCCTGCCATCCAGGGGCGTAGCCAGTATTGGGCCAGGGCGGCACTGGCCCGCCCACATTACTCACTGGCCCGCCCAGGCAAGTTTGATAAAAATACATTTTTAGTTTATTTTTATTCAAATGTACCGTATTTAAGAAAATATATTAATATATACCTGATTTATTGTTGACTGCTGTGTGTGTTTAATTCGTTTTCCGAATAAAATGGAACTGTCGAATCAAGTTGTAGAAAGCCTCTCTCCGGAACGTTATTGGTTGCTATGGTTGCTGGGGGTTCCGACAGGAAAACTCTCAGCGGCGTCGGCGCCACAATAATGGCTAAACAACTTTCTTTAATGTGCTATTTGAAAAAAGCAAGAGTTGAGGAAGAAGACACGCCACTGCCTTCATCTTCCGAGTCCACCCAGCCCAGTTCTTCCGACTCATTACCCCAGGAGAAGGCTAGTCAGGTGCTGGTGGCGGCTGCTTCTTGCTCCCTCTCTCCCGATCAGCCTGACGTGGGTTTACCCGCCGATCTAACTGCGATATTATTATTTTAGCTTACTTTATTTTCGGGTGAACTGTCTTTGCACTGCTGACTAGCCTGAATAAAATAGACAGGTTATTGTCTACACTGGTTTGTCCAGCCTTTATTAAGCTCTGTTGGTTGAACATGATGATTTGCCGAATATAAAGGTGTAACTGTTTTTGCAGTTTGTCTATTAATTTTTCTACTCTCTAAGGTTAATTATTACTGAAGTCATTTTTTTCTATGAAAAACTATAGGCCCACTCACATTTTCACTGGCCCACCCAAAATACGATTTCTGCCTACGCCACTGCCGCCATCTAGTGTCAAAAATATTTTTTGGCCCGATGCCAACCTTCCCTGTCGACCCCTGGAATAAAGGAATCAACTCCCTCATTAGAGACTTGCCGCCACCTAATGGCGGTGTTAGTTTCATATAGTTAAAAAGTAGCTAGACGTTTCATTTTTTTTCCCAATAATTTCATATTTCTATGTAACCCAGTAGGTTATAACTGTGTTGTTAATAAGTTACTTCAATTTATTAGCTTGTATTTGTTTAATTAAGAGAGAAAATGTGAATTAACCATTCATCTTTGTTTGTGATCATACGTGTATTTGTGCCTTTAAGAGCGCGCGTGCATGAGATACAAGTTTGATAGAGGTGTACTTGTGGAAAACGTGGCTTTAACCATCAAGTTAGGTGTTTGATTAGTTATTGGTTTATGTGAATTAAGTCCCGCCCTCACTGGTGTTTTGTGTAATGTGAGTGGTTGTTCGGGACATGAGAGTTTTTGTTGACAAGCGCGAGGGAGAGAGGGAGCGCGAGGGAGATTGAGAGAGACGCATTTGCGGGTACAGAGTGATTTGATTGACGATTTTATAAGTTAAACAACCTTTAACTGTAATGTAGATCCAAGATGAATTGCTTGTGTGTGCGTCTTTGACTTTGTAGCCAGTGTTTTTATAGTTTTGTTTTGTGTGGCTAACCTGCCGTGTGGGAGCGAATCCGAGTGTTTTCGTTTAGTTATCACTGCGCATATCTGCGCATCTGAACTGATTACAGCGACAGTTAAACAACCGACTAAAGACTGTTTAACCTGGTTGTTGCCCTTCACAACGAGGGAGACCTTGAGGACCAGATAGCGCCCCAAATAGCCGCGTTATTTGGGGTTCCTCTGGCGGCGTGGGAGGTGCATTTCGTCGGCTGACGAGGGAGAGAGAGGACGAGGAGCTGCGTGACGCCTGCTGCAGGATTCCGGAGTTGCGGTATCATTGCACGTGGAATTGAGGTATCTTTGTTTGAATTGTTTTGTGCTCAGGAGAGTGAAGGGGCCATTTGTCAGTTTCCCGGCCACCACGAACACGAGCCACGTTTCAGGCCTGCAACGGGGTGGGGTTGAGTCAATGACTGGTGTGTGTGTGTGTGTGGGCCCACCGCATTAAATATTGGTACATTCTAGTATTATTCAGTGCACTGAACATGTAATTGTTTATATTCAGAGTATATTTGGTATAATTTGTGAGTTATTGTATACATTTATCCCATTGAGGTCATTGGTTTAAGATATACTGATTCTATTGGACCTGTATACTAATTTCAGTAGGTCGGGCATCTGAGAAATTGTCCTTCGAGGATTAAATTGTGTCCCATTTAATGTGAATGTGATTGTGGGAACACTTCACATTCTGAAACTCATTGTTTGAGCCAGTTAACATTTGATCATTCTATTACAATTAAATCCTTTATTTGTTTTGTACTTTTACCAGTGTGTTATTCTTTCAGAAGGGTTTGTTGACTTCATCAGTTTGGGGGCGTAGAGATTTAATTCTGAGTAACTTCGTAAAAGGAAAGTATAGATTATTATTCTAATTTTCTAAAAGAGAATTAATTCATTTAGTGACACCAGAGGGGCCTAACTTCAACATCTGTAGGCATATAGTTAATGAATCTGGAGCGCTGTCCTACTTAATTACAAGAAAGACAGGTAGGGGGCGCTACATAAAGTGGGGGCTCGTCCGGGATCTCCCTCTGTGAGTCACACAATAGTTGATGCTGAAAGAAGAAAAAGAGGAATTAAGCTCAACACACCCCTGTAATTACATCATAATTAACTGAAAAGTGCATAAAGTGTCATCATGGCTCTATCAAAAGACCCCAGTCTCCAAGCAGAGTTGGCCAACTGGTGCAAAGATGCTAGCATTGAAGAGACTCATGCTTTAATGCTGTTAAACGTACCCGTTCACACCGAAGTGGCCGAAATTGAAGAGGCGATGGAAGCTGTAAAAGCTCTAGGGAGAGTTCGTGTAAGGGACACGAGAGAAGGACCCACTTCACATTACCTGCTGGTGTTGTGTGAGTGCAGACAAGCCATCGACCCAAAGCGCATACCTCCTGAAGTGTCACGGGGAGACAAGAAAGAGCCATGGCCAGTCATAGTAATCCAGACAAAGGCATCGGCTGCTGACACCGCTTCTGCAGGTTTTACAGAAAAGTTTGCGAAGTTCCTGATGGAAGAAGGAAAGTCTCTTAGCGATGTACATGCTTTGATTTCTCCACACAGTGCCACCGACAGTTCCCCTGAGTCAATTATACGCGCCATGGGTGAGGTCCTGGAAAAGACAGTAAAGCACTCGAGTGACAGCAACACCTACCGACGCCTGCGCACCTTTTCAGCCGTAGTTCCAACCCCCATGGGTGAGGAGAATATGGAAAATTGGATTGATCAAGCCAGGCTGCTGATAACTGAGTGTGACTGCTCCGAAAAAGAAAAACGACGCAGAATTGTGGAAAGCCTCAAGGGACCTGCAATGGACATTGTAAGAGCTGTTAGATTCTCTGATCCTGAAGCTAGTGCCTCACAGTATCTGGAAGCGTTGGAGAGCACCTTTGGATCATCTGAGTCTGGTGAGGATTTATACTTCAAGTTTCGTCTTATGCGCCAGGGAACAGGGGAGGCCTTGTCTGAATTCCTGAGACGGATGGAGAAGACCCTCAGCAAAGTAGTGGAAAGAGATGGACTGACTCACAGTCTGGTCGATAAAGTACGAGTGGAACAGCTGATTAGAGGGGCTGTGAATTCTGACATGATGTTGCTCCAACTGAGGCTGAGAGAAAGAAAAAATCACCCACCTTCTTTCCTGAGTCTGCTGAAGGAAATCCGTGAGGCGGAGGAGAGTGAATCGGCTCGCCACAGAATGTCTGCAAAAGCTAAGGCCATACATTTCCATGAAGAGGAAAGAGCCAGCACGTCTGTTATCCAGGAACTCAAGGCCGAGCTTCAAGAATTGAGAACCCAAATAAGGGGAGTTGAGCCAAAAGCCATGTCTACTTCATCATTAGTGATTGAAACTAAAGAAAAACCATTCAAGAAGACTGAAAAAACTGATGATTCAGAAGTACAAGAGTTAAAGAAACAGGTCCAACACTTACAGCAGCAGTTGGCAGTTCTGAGTGTCAGTTCTACTCAATACTCACCTCATGTTCCAGAGCAGCGGCCAAAACCATCCCAGTCTGTTTCCACGTCGTTAAGATACCAGTCAGCCCGAACAAGAGATGACTACTTCTGCTACAAGTGTGGAGAAGATGGCCATATTGCCACAAAGTGTCAAGCGCCACCAAATTCTGATCAAGTGATTCAGAAGCTGATTCGTTCTTTGAGGCAGGTAAAGGGTGGAAAGCCTGAGACGGCTGACAATAGAACTACTCAAAACCAAGCCTGTTTCTCCAAAAAGAGCCAGACCACCATCCATGAATCCAGCCGTCTTCCTAAAGGACTAGTAGGACCGGCATCCACTGTAAAAGTGAAGCTTAATGATCGTGTATGTCAAGCACTGTTAGACAGCGGATCACAAGTGACGATTGTGTTTGAAAGCTGGTATTCCAAGAATCTGCCTGATGTGCCCATTCACCCGTTGACTGGATTATCCATATGGGGCCTCAGTTCTTCCAGTTACCCGTACAAGGGATATATCATCGTGGATGTCACATTTCCTGCCTCTGTCACTGGTGTGGAGGAGCCGTTGTCCATCCTGGCTCTTGTATGTCCTGAACCCCAGGGTCCTTCCCAATTGCCAGTCATTATTGGTACCAATGCCAGTTTCTTCACCCGCCTTGCGACCCTTAGCCATGATACAGAAGGATCCAGTGTTGCACGTGCTTTGAGAATCCAGACTCGACACCCTGCAATCCATCTGTCACCGCCGAAAAAACCGGACCCTCTTCCTGATTCACCTGAAGGAGAAGTTCGATGGATAGGACCTGGCGATTGCGTAGTTCCCCCGAGGGGAGAAGTGTGTGCTGTCTGTAAACTGGAGACTGACAAGCCGTTAAGAAAAGAGATTTTTGTGGTGGACACGCCTGAGGACGCTAGTCTTCCAGCTGGAACATTCATAACCCCAGTGGTACTACCATCATCCGCCGTAGAAGGACAACGCATCCAGGTGATGATCCATAATGTAACATCAAAAAATATCTCCATTCCGGTGGGAACAGTAATTGCCAATGTATATCCAACTGACACACTCACTGCCAGGACTGAAGAACAGAGCTCCCAAGCAATAGACCCAAGTTTGTTTAAGTTTGGTGAGTCGTCCATTTCTGAGGCCTGGGAACGGAGACTGCGCCACAAGTTGGCCACCAGAGGTGATGTGTTTTCTGTTGAAGAATGGGATGTTGGATTAGCTCGTGGAGTGGAGCATCCCATCAGACTGAAAGACCCAAAACCGTTCCGCGAACGCTCCAGACGCATCGCTCCTGCAGACATCGAGGATGTACGACGTCACATCAAAGACTTGTTAGCAGCGGGAATAATTACAGAGTCAAGGAGTCCGTATGCATCGCCCATTGTGGTAGCACGGAAGAAGAGTGGGGCAATCAGAATGTGCATCGATTATCGCACTCTAAATGCTCGTACTATCCCTGATCAGTACACTACTCCCAGGATCGACGATGCCTTGGACAGTTTGGCTGGTAGTAAATGGTTTTCCGTGCTGGACCTCCGCAGTGGGTACTATCAGATAGCCATGGCGGAGGAAGATAAAGAAAAGACAGCGTTTATCTGTCCCCTGGGATTCTTCCAGTTTGAACGGATGCCTCAAGGGATCACTGGAGCTCCAGCCACCTTCCAGCGGCTCATGGAGAAAGCTGTTGGTGACATGCATCTCCTCCAAGTAATAGTATACCTGGATGACATCATTGTGTTCGGACGCACCCTTGAAGAACACGAAGAGAGGCTGTTAAAAGTCCTGGACCGTCTGAGAGAATGTGGCCTGAAAGTGTCAATAGATAAGTGCCAGTTCTGCCAGCCTCAAGTTCGGTATGTGGGCCACATTGTATCAGCTGCTGGAGTATCACCAGACCCAGCCAAGGTTGAAGCCGTAACACGCTGGAAAAGGCCCACTGACCTAAAGACATTGAGGTCGTTCCTGGGGTTTTGTGGATTTTACCGGAGGTTCATAAAGGATTACTCCGCCATTGTAAGGCCTTTAACAGAGCTCACTAAAGGTTACCCGCCAACATCTGGGCAAAAAAGCAAGTCAAGTGATGGGAAGATTTACTTCAGAGTATCGGAACCCTTTGGAGAGCGTTGGGACGACACTTGTACAGCAGCGTTCCATAAAATCATTTACTGTCTCACCCATGCCCCAGTACTTGCTTTCGCGGATCCTGCCAAGCCTTATGTACTGCATGTAGACGCTAGTCTGAGTGGACTGGGGGCCGTTTTGAATCAGGAGCATTCTGGAGGAATGAGGCCCGTGGCCTACGCAAGCCGGAAACTGAGTGCATCAGAACAACGGTACCCCATACATCAGCTAGAGTTCTTGGCACTCAAGTGGGCGGTAGTGGATAAGTTTCACGACTACCTATATGGAGCCCAGTTCGTGGTAAAGACCGACAACAATCCCCTGACCTATGTGTTGTCAAGTGCCAAGCTGAGTGCGACGGGTCATCGTTGGTTAGCTGCCTTAGCTACCTATAACTTCAGCTTGCAATACAAACCAGGAAGTGCCAACATCGATGCGGATGTATTGTCTCGCTACCCCTGTGAATCAACTGCTTGCTCTGAATGGAAGGAGATACCCAAGTCAGGAGTAAGAGCCATCTGTCAGTTAGCAGTGGTTGCTGAAAGTGGAAGCTCATCATCCAGACTGGTGGATCCGTTGGGTGTGTTACCTGAGGGTATTCCTGAAGCTTTCTCTTGTCCCACAGCTTTGGGGCTTAGTCAAATGGAACAGTTGAGCACTACTGAGTTGAGGAAAGCTCAAGAGGAAGACCAGGTAGTTGGTGTAGTAAAGCGAGAAGTGGAGTCAGGAAGGATTCTTACTGGTACTAGGAGTTCTGATGCTACCATTGCTCTGTTACAGCGGCAGGGAGACAAGTTAAAGATAAAGAGTCAACTTCTGTACAGAGTCACCAAAAGTTCCTGTGGTAGAGACAAGACACAACTCGTCTTACCCGAGAAGTACTGGGCTACTGTGTTACAATCATTGCACGACGACTCTGGTCACTTGGGAGTAGAAAAAACTACGGAACTTGTGAAAGACCGTTTCTATTGGCCTAGAATGTCTGCATACATAGAGCAGTATGTCAAGGATTGTGGCCGGTGTGTAATGAGAAAGACGTTACCCAAGAGAGTGGCCCCACTGAATCACATACACAGCAGTGGGCCATTCGACTTAGTGTGCATCGACTTTCTGTCAATTGAACCGGACTCAAAAGGTATTGGTAATGTTCTCGTCGTAACAGACCACTTCACACGCTACGCTCAAGCGTTCACCACCAAAGACCAGAAAGCTCTGACTGTGGCTAAGATACTGTGTGACAAATTCTTCGTTCACTATGGCTTACCCTCTCGCATCCATTCTGATCAGGGTCGAGATTTTGAGAGTGGTCTCATAAAAGAGCTTCTAAGCATGTTGGGAATCCGAAAGTCCAGAACGACTCCCTATCATCCTCAAGGAGACCCACAGCCAGAACGGTTCAACAGAACGCTCCTTTCCATGCTTGGTACCCTGAATCCAGCCGAAAAGAACCGATGGAGTCAGCACATTAACAGTTTAGTACACGCTTACAACTGTACTAAGAACGAAGCCACTGGGTTTTCCCCTTACTATCTTCTGTTCGGAAGAGAGGCTCGTTTGCCAGTGGATGTGTGTTTCGGGACTTCGCCTGATGGAAAGGGAGCAGGAAGCCATCGACAGTATGTGGAAAGAATGAAATTAGACTTACAGAGAGCATATCAGTTAGCCACCGAAACTGCCCAGAAAAGTCAGCGAAGGAACAAACGGTTGTACGACAAGCGAGTGAAACACCAGAGTCTGACTGTGGGAGATCGGGTGCTGATAAGAAATCTGGCATTGACTGGAAAGAACAAACTCTGCAACAAGTGGAATTCTGTTCCTTACCTGGTGGTGGAAAAGCTAGAGAACTTACCAGTGTATCGCCTGAAACCTGAGTCCGGAATGGGAAGTGTAAGAACATTACACCGAGACCATCTCTTGCCAGTTGGGGATCATGTGAGGTTGACAGATGCTGGAGAACCTACAAGAGTTGTTGCTCCGGCGGAGACCAGGACAAGATCTAGGGAGAGAAAACGGAGAAGAGGATTAGGAGAAAGAAATGTAGTGCCGACAGGGTGTGAGTTGAGAAACTCCTCTGAAAGTGAAGAGGATGACGTGTGTTATTACTACTCGGATAGAGTGGAGAGACAGCACAGTCCAGAGTGTGTTACACTGGAGGACTCTACAGTGGAGGATGAACCGGTTAACTGTGGATGGGAGGTGGATAGACCTTTTGACGACATGGCAGAGCCGATGATCATGGAAGAAGGCCCTGGAGAGTTTCCCGATCGAAGTTCAGAGACTAGGGGAGATCCTGGTTTAGAAGGGGGAGAGATGGAAAGAATTAACGCTACTAAAGAGGTAGTAGAGACAGTTCATTCCCGCCCAAAAAGGGAGATACGACCCGTAGTCAAGTTGAGCTATGATTCTCTGGGACAGCCCACTAACAGACCCTTAACTCTGATTCATAGAGGGATGGTCATAAATGTAGAGGGTGGGGAAGGTTCAGAAAGGAAACCCTGTAACACCATGTGGTGTCACCCTATGGCACAATGTGTTCGTTGTACTCAGTTAAACCCTTCTACTGAGCCTAAAGTCACCATTAAGGTGTTGAGAAGTAATCTCATGGGGTCATGAGATGTTTAGAAGGGGGAGCATGTAACCCAGTAGGTTATAACTGTGTTGTTAATAAGTTACTTCAATTTATTAGCTTGTATTTGTTTAATTAAGAGAGAAAATGTGAATTAACCATTCATCTTTGTTTGTGATCATACGTGTATTTGTGCCTTTAAGAGCGCGCGTGCATGAGATACAAGTTTGATAGAGGTGTACTTGTGGAAAACGTGGCTTTAACCATCAAGTTAGGTGTTTGATTAGTTATTGGTTTATGTGAATTAAGTCCCGCCCTCACTGGTGTTTTGTGTAATGTGAGTGGTTGTTCGGGACATGAGAGTTTTTGTTGACAAGCGCGAGGGAGAGAGGGAGCGCGAGGGAGATTGAGAGAGACGCATTTGCGGGTACAGAGTGATTTGATTGACGATTTTATAAGTTAAACAACCTTTAACTGTAATGTAGATCCAAGATGAATTGCTTGTGTGTGCGTCTTTGACTTTGTAGCCAGTGTTTTTATAGTTTTGTTTTGTGTGGCTAACCTGCCGTGTGGGAGCGAATCCGAGTGTTTTCGTTTAGTTATCACTGCGCATATCTGCGCATCTGAACTGATTACAGCGACAGTTAAACAACCGACTAAAGACTGTTTAACCTGGTTGTTGCCCTTCACAACGAGGGAGACCTTGAGGACCAGATAGCGCCCCAAATAGCCGCGTTATTTGGGGTTCCTCTGGCGGCGTGGGAGGTGCATTTCGTCGGCTGACGAGGGAGAGAGAGGACGAGGAGCTGCGTGACGCCTGCTGCAGGATTCCGGAGTTGCGGTATCATTGCACGTGGAATTGAGGTATCTTTGTTTGAATTGTTTTGTGCTCAGGAGAGTGAAGGGGCCATTTGTCAGTTTCCCGGCCACCACGAACACGAGCCACGTTTCAGGCCTGCAACGGGGTGGGGTTGAGTCAATGACTGGTGTGTGTGTGTGTGTGGGCCCACCGCATTAAATATTGGTACATTCTAGTATTATTCAGTGCACTGAACATGTAATTGTTTATATTCAGAGTATATTTGGTATAATTTGTGAGTTATTGTATACATTTATCCCATTGAGGTCATTGGTTTAAGATATACTGATTCTATTGGACCTGTATACTAATTTCAGTAGGTCGGGCATCTGAGAAATTGTCCTTCGAGGATTAAATTGTGTCCCATTTAATGTGAATGTGATTGTGGGAACACTTCACATTCTGAAACTCATTGTTTGAGCCAGTTAACATTTGATCATTCTATTACAATTAAATCCTTTATTTGTTTTGTACTTTTACCAGTGTGTTATTCTTTCAGAAGTGTTTGTTGACTTCATCAGTTTGGGGGCGTAGAGATTTAATTCTGAGTAACTTCGTAAAAGGAAAGTATAGATTATTATTCTAATTTTCTAAAAGAGAATTAATTCATTTAGTGACACCAGAGGGGCCTAACTTCAACATCTGTAGGCATATAGTTAATGAATCTGGAGCGCTGTCCTACTTAATTACAAGAAAGACAGGTAGGGGGCGCTACATCTACATACAATTTTTTACATTTAAAACCTTAATCTCTTAACATAATTTATGCAATTATAATTTGCTGTGTATGTGTAAATCCACATGACACAGGCTAAACAGCCTGGGTCAATCTCAATCCAAAAATGTATTATATTGATAACAACTTCCTTTTATTTGGTCATAGTAACCATACACCGTGTCTTTGCATTCTGATTGAATTTGTTGACTAAATTTAAGAATCTGACATAAGAGGACAGATGACATTCCTGCATTATATTGTATTATAATGACGATGTAATATAGCACTAAACTTTGACTATAGCCTGCATGTGGCATATTACTAGGAACCTCAAAGCATATTTATGTGTATGTGCATTAGGGGTGTGCCAAAAAATCGATTCACAGAAGAATCTAGATTCTCATTTGCAACGATTCAGAATCGATCTGAAATGCCCAAGAATCGATTTAATAAATAAATAAAATCAGCTGGCTGTTCGCCTCCATTTTTGTAACTATAGCCTATACGGGACGTCCGGACGTCATGCACGCAGCCGGTTTTTGAACGTGAGCGGCAAATCAAAGGAAGCAAATATGGATGCTTCTATGAAGCTTCTGATGCTTCTAAATATGATGCTTCTACATTCATTCTGCCGTGGCCGGCCGCCACACCTTAAATAATCCCGCCACGGCTGCAGCTTCTCAGTGAGGTCCGATATTAATGTGTATACCATTGTGTTATTGTTAAGCTAAAGGCATAAAAAACATTGTAAAGCACCATAAAGTGTTCGCACTATATTCCAAGACTTCTAAAGTCATTCAATAGCATAATGTGAGGTAAAAATGAACATCTAAATCGTTAGTTAAAGTTAATAGAAAATCATCTCTCCTCAGTCATTCTCCATTCAGCATTCACACAGCGCGTCGCGTTATAGCGTTTTCTAAATCATAATCCTTTCTCCCGGGTGTCTGTATTACAGCACTGGAGAGCGCTATGAATTGTTCTTCATGCGCACTGTAACTGAAATTTAAAACTGTTAAAAGAAAATGCTCAATAAACTGTTGCATATATATAATACATTAAGCATAGATAGACAGATATAATCTCTTCGCTTTGTGCTTTGAACTTTTCAATCCGGAGCGCTGCGCGCTGTGACTTCGCGTTGCTTCAAGTGCATCATTCTGCGCACGGGATGCGCATAATCGCTTTGCCGCTCTTATTCGAGCCTTTCATGTTATAATGTTATAATGCTTAGGGGAGGTTTAAACACCTGGGGTAAGGGGGCGTGGCCAATGGGAATATCACTCATGGGCCACGCCCCCTCCCCCTGGCGAAATGGGCCTGCCACCACAGCTGGAAAAAATCCTAGAGGAAACACTGGTCTCCGTTTGTCATTCTGTATAGCAAAGCAGATGAGAGTAGATCATGATCAGAAACCCGATTAGAAATCATTATGGATAAAATCGAATCGTTTTAAATCGAAAATCTTTTTGAATCGAAAATCGATTTTGAATCGAATCGTGGCCTCAAGAATCGGAATCGAATTGATTCGTGAGATGGTAAAAGATTCCCACCCCTAATGTGCATACAGGCCATAAATAACAAATAGACATTATAAAAAATATATTATTCATAAGAATTTAAGTTAATAAAAACATCTAAAACAAAGAATAAATGTATTATTTAAATTTGTATAATGACAACTGTCAGTGCGTGAACAGGCTTTTAGGCTTGAATTTAGGCTATTTCAATAGATTTTTTCAGTCGGTGAAGCCAAATAATTGGGTGACAAATAGCATGCATATAGACTATTAATTTTACAGGCTAACAAATACAGTGTTTGGAAAACTCTTAATTTGAAAAACAATGAATGCATATCCTGCCAATCAGATTTAGCCCCACCCACAGGGGAAAATCGGAATATCAAGTCGTTTTTCTGATTTCCTTGCAAGAACGGGAAAACCAAAAATCAAGTCATAATTTAGTTTTTTCGTTTTTCAGAAAAAACGAAAAAAGGAGTTGTTTTCTCGTTTTTTCGTTTTTATATATGATAGCAAAAACAAATGAACGAACGATACCCGGACCGGTAAAGTTGCACAGAAGAACCGTTTAAGAATCGGTAGCCATAGTAGAGGACTATTATTTTGTTGAACAGACATGAGCGACGACTGATGACGTCACATGCTCAGATTTGCTTGACCAATCGGCGGAAGGGGGGCGTCTCAGGACCGCCCACATGTGGAAAACAAATTTTAAAGTCATTTATTCGTTTTTTGCCTGTGAACTAAAAAACGAAAAATCAACTGAAATCTCCATTTTCGTTTTTTTGAAAAAACGAATAAGGCGCCGTTTTCTCGTTTCTGCTTATTTCGTTTCAAATAGGAAAACAAACTATCAAAACGTACACGGACGGTTCGTGAATTGGACGTGTCCTTATCGGATGTGTTCGCGTTGTGTGATTATCCCGGCAGCTAGGACCTATGGCTAAGACATCCCACAAGATTTGGGTCAACACAGAAAACATTTAATCACTGGATAGGTTTTTTCGTTTATTTAAAGTGTGGTTTATGTCAGCTGAATGTGCGGAATGCTTTTCAGAGAAGATAAGGTATTTTAGCACAATTAATAAAATTAACAAAAAATATATCCGAATGCTCCACATGAAACTATGGTCTTAGGAGACGGTGAAGCCTTGTTTATACTTTCGCCTGGCTCCGCAGAGAGAGAGAGCGCGCGAGCGACCAGGGCTCTCTCTCTCTCTCTCTCTCTCGCTCTCTCTCTCGCTCTCTCTCTCGCTCTCGCTCTCGCTCTCGCTCTCGCTCTCGCTCTCGCTCTCGCTCTCGCTCTCGCTCTCGCTCTCGCTCTCGCTCTCGCTCTCGCTCTCGCTCTCGCTCTCGCTCTCGCTCTCTCGTTCTCTTTCATCATCTCGTGTTCGAGATAGGCATCCGTACCTGACCTCTGCAGAAGCATCCAATTGCACCAAGTCTGGCTAGACAGACAGAAGCGCGCAGCCAATGCCAGGTGAGGCCACACCCCCTCACCTACGGGCATATAACATCTGGGCGCGCTGCTATTCCTCAGTTGACATTCGCTTCTCGCGATCTCTGCATCTCACAGCTCGGTTGATTTTTACACTGCTCACCTTGTGTCTTCAGGAGGACATATCGACCAGATCAGCCTCCACCGGACTTGACAGTTGTTTATATTTCAACTGCTGCTGCTTTGCATTCGGAGCCGCCCACGCTCTCGCTATTTTCACCGTTTCTCCTCACGGCTGCCCGCCACGGATTTCTCCGTTTTCTTCGCTGGTATGTCACTGTCTAAGCCTGCAGCCTCTCCAGGGGATAGCCTATCACGGGCCTGCCCGGCCGCGTGTGGTGCCCTTATCGCAGCTAAGGATCTTCATCAGCTTTGCGTGGTCTGTTTGGGTCTTAAGCACGCTCGGGAAGCCCTGGAGAACCCGGAGAATTGCAGTTTCTGCCTCATGCTGCCTAGGAAGCTGCTTAAACGCCGTTTTAAGGTGGCAGTGACACAGTGCACCGGGCTCAGCCCTTCTGACTCGGACGGTGGACACGGTGATGACGACGCGCTACCGGGGGCCTCCCGGGGCGCAACGTCTCTCGTCTGGGCTGACCAGCCCAATCCCGCCTTCCCCGAGGAGGACATCTTCGGGGACAACCTCGCTCTCGTCCACGAACCGCCCGGTTCTGGCGAAGAGGAGGATGCGGCCATTCTTGGGGTTTCAGAGGACGAGGAGGCCATCCCGCCCTCTGGTGTACCCCAGGCTACCGCCCACGCGGTTCTGCCTCAAGCCATCCTCCTGGAAGTGTGTGAGCGAGCGGCCGCTCGTCTCAACATCGAATGGCCGGCACCGCAGAGCGCCACCGACCAGGAGAGGGATATTTATGATGGGAAAGTGCTGGGACCCCCTCCCGGCCCGAGGAAACAACTCTTCCCCATCCTCCCGGCGTGCGCGAAGCACATGAGAAATTATTGGAGCGACCCGCTCGACTTCAAACACGGTCTCACGGGACTCGAGGTTAAGGACATGGCGGCGCACGGGATGGGCGAACCTCCCGCCGTTGAGCCTTCCATCGCCAGGCACCTTAACCCCGCTCAGGGCGGGCTGCTCGCTCCCCCCAAGCCGGTCTTGCCCAACAAGATGGACCGTTTTGCTGCCTCCGTTCACCAGGCAGCTTATAAATCCTCGGCCGTGGCTGTCAGGGCCCTTAACGTTTCTTCGCTCCTCTCCGCCTACCAGGCGGAGATCCTCGAAGAGTTAGGGCAACAATTGGAAAAGGGAAATCCTTCTGAAACCCTGTGGAAGGAGATCCTCACGGTGAACGACCTCGTCCTCCGTAACGCTCGGCAGGCTGTTTGCCATTGCAGCACAAATAAACCTGTCGGTCTCACACAGCTCCGCTCTGGCCCGAGCGGGAGCACTCGCGAGTCACGAAGCGGCTTGGCGAACCGTTTCAGCTCCTGAGTGGGTGATGCGTACAGTAATGCAGGGTTACAGATTGCAATTCGCAGTAAAACCCCCGCATTTCAACGGCATTCTCTTTTCTCACACGGAAGAGAACGCCTCTCACATTCTGAAAGAGGAAATTTCATCTCTCTTAAACAAGGGAGCGATTCAGGTGGTACCCCCCAATCTGATGAACCAGGGTTTTTATTCCCGTTATTTTCTGGTCCCGAAAAAAGGCGGCTCTCTCCGCCCTATCTTGGACCTTCGTTTGTTGAACAAACATTTGAGGAAATACAATTTCAGAATGCTGACACAAGGCGCACTCGCCCGTGCCATAAAACAGAACGACTGGTTCACATCAGTCGATCTGAAAGATGCTTTCTTTCACATAAGCATCTATCCTCCGCACAGGAAGTTTCTTCGTTTCGCCTACCAGGGCATATGTTACGAATTCACAGTTCTTCCGTGTGGACTCAGTTTGAGTCCCCGGTCTTTCTGTCTGTGCGCGGAGGCGGGCTTAGCACCTCTGAGAATATCAGGTCTGAGAATCCTGACTTACATAGACGATTGGCTCATCATAGCCGAATCAAAGGAGAAGGTGTTGCAGGACACCGACCGTGTGCTCGCGCACATCACATCGCTCAGCTTCCAAGTGCGTTCTTGTGATTGGCTAAAGCAAGGGAGATATCTGATTGGTTGCAGATCATTCCCAGTTTAAAAAAAGGCATTTGTGTGTCGAGCCAAGTCAGGGGAGTCTCAAAATTCACACACAAATACAGTGAAGTTCACAGACCACAAGCAGTTTGTAAATCAAGATATATTTGTGTGTGCATCAGAAATACATTTCTGAATCTTGTCCTGTGCATTTCTGAATCTTGTGTGCATTTGTAAATTTTGTTTGCATTTCTGAATTGTGTGTATTTATGAAGTCTGTCTGCATTTCTGAATTTTGTATGCATTTGTGTATCCTGTGTGTGCATATGTGAATGTAGTGTGTGCATTTATCTTTTTCGAGACTCTTTTAGCTCCATACTGCTGTGATTGGCTGTGAGACTTCAGTGTAAACGCCCACTGCTGTGATTGGCTGTGAGACTTCAGTGTAAACGCCCACTGCTGTGATTGGCTGTGAGACTTCAGTGTAAACGCCCACTGCTGTGATTGGCTGTGAGACTTCAGTGTAAACGCCCACTGCTGTGATTGGCTGTGAGACTCCAGTGTAGACGCCCACTGCTGTGATTGGCTGTGAGACTTCAGTGTAAAGGCCCACTGCTGTGATTGGCTGTGAGACTTCAGTGTAAACGCCCACTGCTGTGATTGGCTGTGAGACTTCAGTGTAAACGCCCACTGCTGTGATTGGCTGTGAGACTTCAGTGTAAACGCCCACTGCTGTGATTGGTTGTGAGACTCCAGTGTAAACGCCCACTGCTTTGATTGGTTGTGAGACTCCAGTGTAAACGCCCACTGCTGTGATTGGCTGTGAGACTTCAGTGTAAACGCCCACTGCTGTGATTGGCTGTGAGACTTCAGTGTAAACGCCCACTGCTGTGATTGGCTGTGAGACTTCAGTGTAAACGCCCACTGCTGTGATTGGCTGTGAGACTTCAGTGTAAACGCCCACTGCTTTGATTGGTTGTGAGACTCCAGTGTAAACGCCCACTGCTGTGATTGGTTGACATGCTTGCATATGAAATACTAGCTATTACATGTGGAACTCTCTCTAAAACTTTTACTGCGTTTGTACTATTACAGCTATCGAGATTAAGGAATTGTGAAAAGTATTGATCAAAATGATCTATTCCCTAAAAATCCCTTTTCCATGAGAAAAGACAGTAACGCACAGAAACCGTCGATTTAGACGGGCTTTACAAGATAAACTCGCGCGGTTTGATTGACAGCTTGGGCGATTGGAAAGGGAGCGTTCTTTGATCGCTTTCTTTAAATAATTGAATCACAGTTTAAATAAGAATATTTTTATCCTACTAAGAGAAACGACACTGGCTTCATTTACTGATGGATAAACAGTACGATTTTGAGAGATAATCTGTCTGAAACATCAGAAATCACTGATCACAGACAGGCGCGTCGTTAGACATGGGCATCCGGATGGTTTTTTTATAGCCCCGGATCTCAAATTTTTTTATTTATTGATAATTATTATTATTTTTTAATAATTTTGTATTTATTTATTTTTTAAATTACCGGATCTTTTAATCTATCCTTCGGAATCATGTTAAAGACGATTAAAATGTGTTCAAGCAGATCAAAGTTACTATGGTTACAGTATGCTTGCATGCACCAGAGGAGAGAGAGAGAGCCTGAAAGAGCCATGGGTTAACTTACTGCTTTAGGGCTTGACTGTCATTGTTGTTTGTGGCTTCTGGTGGTAGCTATTATGGACATTAGACACTTTTTAAAAAGTAAAATAAGGAGTCATGAACGATACGAGGCGGATGAGAGGCAAGAAGAGTTATCAACTGGCGCTAGGGTGACCAGAAGTCCCGAAAATTTCGGGACAGTCCCGAAATCTATTAGCTGTTGTCCCGAATCCCGAAACCGGCCTTAATTGTCCCGAAAATTATACTAAAGCAAAATCTTGATATAAAACACTAAAAACTGTCCGTGGAGGTTGAGTCGTCCTGCAGCCAGCCCCCTCAAGTTGCAGCAGCCGCGAGGACAGTGAATGTGCAGGCAGCCAGTCTAAACTTTTGTTTTTTACGCGCGTCAATTAGCCTGATTTAATCTATGTTTTGTGGCCGTTTTTTTAATGAAACATACACTGAACATGGAGAATTGACAACTTTTTATTGTTAAATGCTGCGCAGTCATGTGATTTAGTCAGCTTATGGCTCGTTTCCACTGAGCGGTACGGTACGGTACGCAATTATTTGCGTTTCCACTGTCAAAAGTTGTGAATGGTACCAAAAAGCCGAACCGTTCCGTACCACTTTTTGGGTACCCTTCCGTTGGGGTACCTAGCACAGTGGTACGGTACTAAAAGGTGGAGCTAGACTCACTGCAGAACGTTGATTGGTTGACAGAGTATCGTCACTTGCGCGTGCTACAAGGGCATTAGAAGCGCCATTTTTTTAATATACAGCTGAAATAATACTACTGTTATCGTGTCACAAAATGTAGTTTTAAGAGTTTTTCAGGCGAGAATGTCGTTTTTTAAAGCTCAAATCTGTGGTTTATTAATAGATTTATGATAATTTGACTGAGATCCATTCCAAGCAATCACCGGACGCTCGGGGCTCAAGTACCCCGCCTGGAACAGCCTTTCCTCGGCTAGTCGTTCTGATGTTTGCCGCTGACTCTGACGTCTCTGACTCTCTGTAGTGGTTAAACATGAGATATAATTCGTCTTGTATAGACCTAACAGGCGATATTTGGTCTCGTGAATCTATAATTCGTTCCCTGGCAAATAGTTTTGGCAGAAGGCTAAGTGAAGTTTCATATATTTGAGCGCTGAATTTGTGAATTTGACTGAATTGTTTGCTTTATTACAAGACCATTCTGTACTGTTGTTTATTGCAACATTTGTACCAATGCACATATTGCCTGGAATATGTTTAATATTTTTAAATAAACGAAAAGAGGCAGGGTTGTGTTTTATATTTAGTTTTGTTATAAATATAGGCTACATACATGCAGTGAATAAAATCAATAGGCTATGCGTTGCCTGAACCACACTTGTGTCCTTATAATGTTTAAAATGTATTTAATGAAATCGAAAAGAAGCAGAGTGGTGTTTTTATAACATATTTCGTTTTATTGTTGCCTAAAATGTACATACAGAGATAACCGGAGTATAGCAGCGCGAGCTGAGTGGCGCTTTCAAGAACGCGCTGTTCCATCAGCAGAATTACTGGACTCGCGTCCTCGGGATCATTCTCCTGAGTCGGACTTTGCGTGGGTTTCTTGGTATTGAGAAACGCCTAATGCCGGCGCTTGTTTCTTGAGACAAACATGCCGAGAAGCAAGAACAAGATCTGCAGTATGTCATCCATTGTTGTTTACTATGTCGCTTTACTACTATGTCGCTTTCGCGAAAATGACGTCGATCGCTTCTTTCCGGCAAACACCACGCCTATCAAGTAAGGGCACTGCCAATATTATGAAGCTGCAGACTCGGAGCCTGCAACTACAGTCCCGCACCCAGAGTCCCGCATTCTCAGACCCCTCGTTTTTCGAGACAGCGCCTCCTGCTGTTCAAAAGATCGTATAACACCCGCACACAGAGTCCCGCGTTCTCAGACCCCTTGTTTTTCGGATGCAATATTACGGTCTCGTTTTATTTAAAGTTATCCAAATAAATATTTGCGTTCCCTGCTTAATGCATGTGCCAAAAAAACTCATTGTGTTACTGATGGAAGGGATACAATTACAGATTGAACTATCTTCTGAAAAATATGATGTGATATTATATTGCTACAATGTTTTTTTTTATTCAAATTCCATTTTTTCTTTCAGTTCAACCTATAATAGTCTAATTAACATTATACCATGCTAACATTACAAAACATGTTTTTTGATATTTTGAATGTGAAGCAAAACTCAAATAAGAATAGACAAAACACCAATAATAAACAATTCTGTACTTTATTTACAGATCACCTATAAACATCATCTTGCTGTAAAGAAAAAAGGAAGAATTGTGTTAGTGACTTTACTTTTCGTCTTCAATTGCATTAAAAAAAATCCTCATTTATAAGTCGCTTTGGATAATCATAAAATGATAATGTTGCTGGGTTCGCCAGGGGCGACGAGTAGTATGAAGCTGCAGACTCGGAGACCTGCATCTACAGTCCCGCACCCAGAGTCCCGCATTCTCAGACCCCTCGTTTTTCGAGACAGCGCCTCCTATCAAATTGGATCGGATAAACATGTGAAGAACTTAAGCCAAAACGTATCGTCAATTTTATTTAGCGAATCATACTCATTCGATTTCTTTTTTTAATCAAACTACTTTATAGCTCATCGATACACCAACATATGAATAGTCCATTTAATATTTGTAAAGATAGTTTGTAACAAAATTTGAGCCGTTAATGTATGTTTTTTCGCCTTTTTCCCCCGAAAATATTTTGATAGCTAACGTTAGCCTTTAGCCTTGGACTTTTTGTGGACAAGCCATTGTAAAAAAATATATATTATTGCAATATATGCAATGTTTTATAGGCTATATTAATTTATTTATGTATATGGACAGGCCATCATTCATGGCCTATGTGAGATGCAGGCATTATCCTGGCAGGAGGCTGAGGAGGTGTTAATTTGCATTTGCACAAAAAAAAATATTATTTATTATTACACAATATTTTTGACAATGGCATTCATCTTTGATTTTAGTGAAGTCGAGGAATTTGACAGAGCGATTGCAAAAAGAAGGAACATTCGCCTACCAGAAAGTAATTATTTTACCTTATGCATTTACATTACATTTTACATTTATTCATTTAGCAGACGCTTTTATCCAAAGCGACTTATAAATGAGGAGTTTATTTTTAATGCAATTGAAGACGAAAAGCAAAGTCACTAACACAATTCTTTGTTCCTTTTTTCTTTGCTTTGTCCTGTTTACAGCAAGATGATGTTTAGGTGATCATTAAATAAAGTGCAGAACTGTTTATTATTGGTGTTTTGTCTATTCTTATTTGAGTTTTGCTTCGCATTCAAAATATCAAAAAACAGGTTTTGTAATGTTAGGATGGTATGATGTTAATTAGACCATTAGCTATAGGTTGAACTGAAAGAAAATTTGGAATTTGAATAAAAAAACCATTGTAGCAATATAATATCACATACTATTTTTCAGAAGATAGTTCAATCTGTAATTGTATCCCTTCCATCAGTAATTTTCTTTCAATTACACCCACGCTCAAAAAATAACTACTGGGTAATTTGTTAGTCAGAACACAATGAGTTTTTTTGGCACATGCATTAAGCAGGGAACGCAAATATTTATTTGGATAACTTTAAATAAAACGAGACCGTAATACGAGGGGTCTGAGAACGCGGGACTGCAGATGCAGGCTCCGAGTCTGCAGCTTCATAATGTCGAGGCGGTGTACAGCTGCCCTGTGACGTCACAAGCCTCCACTTTAGAACTCCACTGTCGTTTTCTAGCTTTGGTTTCAGTAAAAGCAGTTTTTGGAGTAACAAGGAAGACTTGAGTTTTGAAACTTGCAGGCTATTTTTATAGTATAACGAACTCTTAACTAAGGATTAAGACACATTTGAATTCTCAGTCTATTACCCTTTTAATCAGAGGAAGAGAATCTATCCATCACTGTGTGCATCAGTTAGCCTACTAGATCCTGAGGGAATATAGTTCGAGCACATTCAACATGAGTTTCCAGATCTACTTTTCAGATAACGTTACGAGACAGGGACTCGAGGGAATGCGAGTTTCAGTGGCGGATTCAGAAGAGGAGTTCAGGAACACCACAGTGGAGGAGTTAAAGAGAAAACTCATTCCTGAAGACCAGCGTAAGTCCAGCACTGCAGTCTTCTGTGTGCATTAGCGAACATGTGGGAAGGATATTTATGTTCACAAAGACAATCTGTATTTCAATGTAGATTCAGCTCTTATTACCGGAGAATCCTGAGATTTAAAGTTTGATTATGATTACACTTTTTTTTTTTACCGTAGTTAGTGTGTAATGCTGCTGTTTGAAAATAAATAACATCTGCAAAGTTACAAGCACAAAGTTCAGAGCAAAGGGAGATATTCCTACTTTTACAGAAATTTATTTTTAAAGCTACTGTGTTGGAATTTCTCCCATCAGCGTTGAAATTATACTGTAAATACATATATACATAAATAAATGTGGAAATAAATAAATGTGTGTGTGATATCATGTGTGTTCACTGTTCCTCATGTTGTTGCGTTTCTTTCACAGTTGAAAACGCAATACTTGTCAACTTTGATAAGACACTGAAGAAGAATCGCACACTTGGTTTCTACGGCATTAAACATATGGATCATATTTTTGCAATGCGCCGAGGAAGTATGCATTATTTACACTAGTATTTGACATTATTCAAAGTATGTATTTATAGTCTTAAACTGACCTTTTCATTTCAGGCTCTTATACACTGACATCCCAGCAATCTGATCCTTTTCAATTTAGGTGGTCGAAAGGTCAGTTTCTCTTTTGAGTCAAAAGTCCACAAATGCTTGTTTTCTCCATCAGTGGTTTTGTAAAAAATAAATAATAATAATAATAATTACATCGTTTACACACATCAGGTGTCAAATGACAATTTTTCTTTTTTATGAGTTTTGTGCTTCATTTTGTGGCAATATAAATAGAAACGTTATCATGATGAGTGTAAAATACATTTAATTATTGATTTAATTATCAAAACAGG
Source organism: Rhinichthys klamathensis goyatoka (assembly GCF_029890125.1). Lineage (NCBI taxonomy): Eukaryota > Metazoa > Chordata > Actinopteri > Cypriniformes > Leuciscidae > Rhinichthys > Rhinichthys klamathensis. The sequence goes on from NW_026606635.1 coordinate 892,807, forward strand.
TACCTTTGAAGATGACGATGATGAAGAAATGCCCAGGACTCAATTTATGGAACATTTTATTTTATTATTAATTTGTGTAATCTGTGGACTTTTACTGTTTTACATTGAAGTTGTGGTTTAAAAATAAACATTCTGACATCTGTCAGCTAAACATTGAGTCAGCTACACTGTCATTAGTTATTAGTTAGGCTATATATCACTAATCATTACATTAGTTGTCAGTACTGTTAGTTATAATGTAGTTCAATTTTCCATATTTATTGTATGTCATTATGTCAGTGTCAGTATTTGCTTTCTACCATGCACAAATGAAAATGTCACTGAACTTTTGCTGTAATTGTAACAATGAGCACTCAAACACACCAAACCAACAATTACTAAAAACACACACACACTCTAAACAATGCTGGGTTGTTTTAACCCAAAATTGGGTAAAATATGGACAAACCCAAATTGGATTAAAAATGTAATTTAAAATTTTAACCCAACTTCAAATTTCACTTTCAACTGTATATTTTTTTTATTACATTTTTAACCCAACATTTGGGTTTGTCCATATTTGACCCAAATTTGGGTTGAAATAACCCAGCATTTTTTAGAGTGCAAAAAATGATTTTGCACGGGCACTTTGTATTAATTCTTCAGTGAATTCTGCTCTTAAACTGAATGCATGTGAACGCCATCAGCGTTAATCACAGGTTCGCGTTTAAAGTCTGATAATTTCGACGGAGGTGAATCAATCAAAGTTAACTTTAGCTGGAAGTAGGCTAACATTATTCAAGAACCGCTATAACGCCAAAACAATCTGTTACCTTAAATTATATGTTTATCTCTGTAAAGCTGCTTTGAAACAATTCATTGTTAAAAGCGCTATATAAATGAAGATGACTTGACTTGACTTGAATGTCTATATATATATATAAACCAGTGTTTTATACTAACAGGGAAGGTTCTGGAAAGTAGATGTAAAAATAATAATAATAATATTTTAACAAAAATTAAATTAAATGCGCTTATTTAATGGCTACAACACACATAGTGGGCCTGACTCTCTAAATATTGAAACAATTAACATTAACAATGCTGAAGTGCAGTTAATTAATAGTAAATGTTAACTATTCTAATTAAGTGTTACCGATTTTTTATACACCGATTCAGAGGTCTCGTGAGTTCAGTGTTGGACATGTCAGTTGTTTTAACTATTCATTAAAGTGAATGGTTAAAATGAGTCATTCGTTTGCGTATCGGACGTGTTTAGAGGACGTCTACGGCACGCTTGTGTGATTATCTCGGCAGTTTAGGACATCGCACAAGATTTGCGTCAAAACAGAAAACATATCACTGGATAGGTTTTTTCGTTTATTGAAATGTGGTTTAGGTCAGCTGAATGGGCGGAACGCTTTTTAGAGACGATAAGCTAGGCAACGTGTTTTTTTAGCACAATTCACACAAATCCCCAAATGCTCCACGTGAAACTGCGTGTCAATTGATTTTGATTAATATGCGCGAGAAGTGTTTGAAGACGTGAGTGCGCGCGCGCGGCCGGGTCTCTCTCTCTCTCTCTCTCTCTCTCTCTCTCTCTCTCTCTCTCTCTCTCTCTCTCTCTCTCTCTCTCTCTCTCTCTCTCTCTCTCTCTCTCTCTCTCTCTCTCTCTCTCTCTCTCTCTCTGCTCGTGATGCGCCCTGTCAAGCTCCAACGCAAGCGCAGCAGTCATTCTATTCTACATCACTCACCGATCAAAAAAGGCTTTGGCGGGACAAAAATTTGCCGTTATTATGTCGAAATACCGAGATATTATATTGAAATAACGACTTAATATCTCGAAATAACATATATTTGAATATAATTGATTCCAGACATTATTTTGGGGGGTGCTATATCGGGGTGCTTTGGTCTTTCTTGGGGGTGCTGAAGCACCTGCTAGCCCCTCCCTAGCGCCGCCCAACATTAGCAGTTGTTTGTAAAAGGTGTTTTCCTGCATGTTTCTGCTTGTAATTACACTGATCTGACCAGCAGGAGTCGCCAGAGTGGCGCTGAGAATCACTGAATCAGTTCATGAAGCAAGTGATTCAATTGATTCAAAGCATCATAAAGTTTATTTCCTCCCATTGCCAGAGGCATAACTAATCTTCCACTAAATTAGCTTTTAAGTCAAATACGCGTCTATCGCATCTAGTTAGACGCTTGAACATTCGCTCGAGTTCAAATTTTTCAACTTGCGCGGAAGACATTCGCGGCAAACGCGTCGCCCAATTCGCGTCATTCGCAACGCCCGGCGCAAATGATGCGTCTATTCGCGTCTTTGCATTGACTTTGTATGTAATCTACTCGCGCAAATAATTAAATTCGCCTTCGGTGTGAACACACCATAAGTTTCATAGCGCGCAAAACAACAACACCTGTCTGAGAGTAAGAGCAGCCTGTCAGCCTCCGATGACGATTTAGCAATTTCACAAACAGCTTGACTGTTCAGCGGTGCTGCCGACGCGCGTCTTCTCTCTCGCTCTCTCAAAATGTGTTGCACAAGGCAAGCGTCAAGCGCTGCAGGCGGCGATACTACACTCTCGCGTTTAGGAGTCGGGACATGACTGAATTGTCTCTTGCACAATCGGGCCATCAGTACATCGTAACTAAAGTTGATAATTTTCACGTCTTCTCAGTTTAAACATTCACGCGATTTTAAACTATCCAGTAGGCTAGGCTACTCGCGCACTCTCTGAGAGATAGTTGCACTGGGTGCATACATAGGCTACAGTACAGCTCGCGAGTAACAAAAGTTATTTTTCACGAATTATATCACTTTAATGGGGGGAAAAACGCAAAATTGTGTAAAAATTCCGGTCTTGGTAAGTATACTCGTAAACACAGTCGGTTATGTATAAAACGCATGTGACAGTGTGACAGACAGTAGGCTATAATGAAAACGGCAATGGATCCGTGCACTAGCTCTAAAAGTGACAGCAGCCATAGGCTATTGTCACAAGGTGACAAATCTAGCGGAACTAATTTCCGCTAGGAGTGTGTTTCCCCCCGGGATGATTTCACTGACACACCGTGCTGGTTTGCTTGTTGTCAGTTGCCATGACAGTGGCAGCTGATTAGCTAAGCGGTACCAGGTGGGGGTGTTTGGTGTGGGGATCTGTGATTGGGAAACACGGCCCAGAGAAGCAGTTAAAAGGAAAAGGAAAAGGCATTCGAGTGTGGTACTCTCCGGGAGAGATCGATTCCTTTTGCAGTGGCTTGGGTTTGCTGGGATCTTTGGAGCGGCTGTGAGGATCTGACTGGAAAGGGGTGCAACGGTGATTGAAGGAGTGCAAGCTGGAACGTGAATTGGATGTGAAGTGAGCGAATTGTGGAGATTGAGTCAAGATTGGAGAATGTCATCACTCGAGGGAGAAAGATAAGTAATGAAACACCGGATCCGTGTGAATGCATGTCTTGCACTGAATTGGATAAGGAATTGTGAAGTGTATTGACCACAAATATAATTACCACTAAGAGTGTGAACTGATTCATCTTTGAACCCCTGATATCTTCTTCTGAGTATGAAAGAGTGTTGAAGACGCTGTGTTCCATGCGGTACGAAATCCTCTGCGTCTCATCAGCTTCTGAGTGTCGAATCAGCGCAACAGTGGAGGGATTGAACATTGGGTGAGTGCTGGCCTTATTGCACTGAGATTTGAGAGTGGATTGCGGTGCCTGAGTTGAAGTGTCACACAGTATTGGACTTGACGTGAAGTTGCAGTGTGTGGATATACCTGTTTATTTAACCGCCAGTGTTCTCCAGTTTACATTCTCCCCAGTGTTTGCGGAACGAAGCCCTCAGGCTGAACGTGTATGTTCCACTTTCGCCACCAGGTCCTGTGATATGGGAGAGGAGGGTGATTGCCTTGTTCAACTTGTTCTATTTAAATAGAACGTTTCTCCGCCACCGCCTGCTTGTGTGCTGCCTGTTCGGAGGAAAGACACGCCCCAGCCTTCGTGTTACCGTGGGAGCCGCCCAGCCGTAAGCCTGATTCCCCACTATATGAAAGGATCCTGTTCGTTCTTGTATCAAAGGCTTTGCCTATCTAGACAGAAGATTCTTCTGCCTCGGCCTTCTTGTGTGCTGCCTGTTCAGAGGAGAGACACACCCCAGCAGCAGCGCTGCTTGTCCCGAACCACCCGCTCCAGCCGTAAGTCCACCCTTCACCGAAATAGAATTAAACCTGCACACTTGTCTCTGTCCTGGATGATACAGGGTACCCTCGTCTCTGGCTGGAGTCGTCAAGGGCGGAAAGGCACCCGGAGGACCTCGCACCTGTCAAATAGCTGACGCTTGAGAAAACTTACCTGCTACCCACCTGTCCTGTGGAGAGAGTCCTCGCCTGGCCCGTGGTTCCGGCCCTGGTTTGCCCAGACCGTTGTCCGCCTGTAATTCGCCGAAAAGAGCCTTCTTACCACGTTACTTACCTGCACGCCAGACGGGCGTTCGGCTCCCTCCTCCTCTGTGGCTGCCAGTAGTCCGGGCCCTCGCAGCGCACCCCTCGGTCTCCTCCTCCCTGGAAAGAGAGACGAAGCCCATATTAAGACTTTTAATTCCTGCTTTTATTTAAATAAAGATTGTTACTTTTAGAAAATCTTCTTGTCTGTCTGGTCTCTGGTACGCTCCTCGAGGTGGTCCTGGGTTTTGAGGGGTGGGCGCAGTCTGGCTTGGCCCCCCCGACCTGTGACACTATGTGTCTGTCATTAATGTTGTCGTCAAAACAACAAGATAGTTTTAATTGTAATGAATAGCCTATGTATTTAATTTAGTCAGGAATCAGAACTAAAAGACTGTGTTATTTTACATTTGATTACTTTTTTCAGTTTCTGTAGTATTTCTGAATACTAGTGTTAGACCTACCCTAAAACGTTTTTCTTTATTTGTATCTTTATTATTCTGTATAGCCTACAATTTAGCTTTTTTTTTTTCAATTGAATTCAAAGCATCAATCCCTGTGTTGTGTAAACTATTAACAACAAAATTACCCCATTGTAAAAACGCAATGAGTGATCAAAGATTTAGGTGAGATAAACGTAATAAGAATTTTCACACACAAAAAAAAAAGATCCATATCGTCATAAATATCATTATCGCAAATATTATTGAAATATCGTGATATAATTTTGAGGCTATATCGCCCACCCCTACTCTACGCTATAGACTACGCGTTGGTTTTCATTTATACTTCTGCGTCGTTGTCCGCGTTGACGCGCAATTACACATGCAAAGGGAGCATGTGAAAGCGGGGAGCGGTTCTAGCAGGCCAATCACAGCGCTTGCGGTACGCGTAGAATTGACACGTTGTTACATTTTTGGAGAGGTGCACGTCAGGGTACGCCGAAGGGTACGCGCGCTACACACCTAGCTACGGCGTGAGTTCGACGCAGAAGTATAAATTGGGCTTTTATGGCAAGCCATTTTAACATTTAACAGCTAGGCGGGATATGTGTAATTCAGTCTTGCCTAGTCAAAAAGAACATTTCAGATATCCGCAACTACATTCTTCCTATCCATAATTGTCATTTCAGATATCCACAAAGACATTCTTCCTAGGACAAATGACATCACTTTTGCCATTAATTTGTTTATCATTACAGATATCTACAATTTGATTCTGACTAGTCATAACTCCAGTTCAAGATATCTTTAATTAACCTCAATTCAAGATATCTACATGTTCCTTTTCAGATATCTTAAATTAAGTTTTGACTAGGCGAAATGACGTTGTAGATATCTGTAACTGGAATTATGACTAGTCAAAATGGCGTTGTAGATATCTCAAACTGGAGTTAGGGATAGTCATAATTTAATTGTAGATATATATTATCAAGTTATAGATATCTTGAAATTAATTTTGATTAGAGATATCTGAAATTTGAGATATCTGTAACTTTCATTCTGCCTAGTCAAAATGTAATTACAGATATCTTGAATTAGAGTTTTGACTCGGCGAAATGACGTTGCAGATATCTGTATGCAAATTAGGCTCGCATCCTACTTTAGGCGGGAGCAGAGCATGTTTTTAATGCTGTTAGCTACTGTTTTAACCTGAAATCAATACCTACAGGCTGTAAGTCCGTCTAATTTGATCCAATGCCGGCATTCAAATTAGCGGTGAAGGTCTCACGCAGTGTTCCGTCTCTTCCAATGGCAAAGGGATTTATAATTAAATGTAATACTTTTTATCTTATGTATTAACTCGTTTCATCTGACTCCATAAAATGAAAGTGTTTCAATGATATCTGTGCATCTTTAAATATACGTTAATGTTTGACTATTGCTTTTAACTCCAATGAAAATAAAGTCAAAGTCTGTTAGAATAATCAAATATAACAATTTATTATGTCAGGTAAATGTATTATAACAATTCCATAATCAATTGAAAGATAATCAATGCAAATCATCAAATGTTCTAGGATTAGAGAAATAGATGCAAACCCAACATTTAAGAACTACATGAGCTAAACCTCACGGGCTATCTGAAATACAGAAAAAGTCACGACTCCTTGCTGCCTTCCATTAAATAGCCAGACCTCATTTCATATGTAAACCTGTATTCACAGTGGAAATGTACTGTGTTCATCCCCCCAGACTTACTGGGGGCAGAAGTAAATTTACATGGTACCATTTGCTAACAGTGGAAATTAGCATTGAGTTCACACCTTCTGGGAGTAGGAGACCACATTCATTTGTGTGCCAGATATCCCTAAACTCTTAAAAAACCTTATTACCTTTTGTTTTATACTTTGGGAATGAGACATTTGTACCACTCATTCCTGAGACATTTCAAATGATACCAAACATAATACTCAATGATAATCATTCACATCAAACCATAGATATTCTTATGTGAGTTTTTATGTGTCACTGCGAGAGTGGGGGATGCGGGGAAGAAGTGTGTGTGTGTGTGTGAGAGTTCAAATGTTAATTTGCCAAGGTCCTTTGTCTCATAGACCAGTGGTCTATCTCTTCACCCAGTTTCCAGTTTTCCAGTCTTACAGATTCCCTCCTTGACCCCGTGGGTCACATTCAGACACTTAAGGGGTCACAGTAAGACGTTTGTCGTGATTGAGATGCAACTCAACAATTGTCTTTGCAATGTCAGCATCTGTAGAAGCTCAGAGGGCTGTGTTCACCTGCAGAACACCTGTTCTCACCAGGTGTATGTAGCATGAGTCCAGCAGGTGGATGAGGCGTTCAGGCTTTCTTCCGGTGATGTAGGCAAAGTTCATATAGTCAATCTGGACCTTTTGACTTGTTCAGTTGACGTGTCATTCCTTCATGGAGAAACTTCCGCTTCCCTGGCACCTTCCCCATGATGATAATCTGTCCCTTCTTGACCAATCCTGTCACCTCCAGCGGTGCGGTTGTCTGGACAGACCTCAGTGGATGAAGGTGTTCTCCTTGGCTTCACACTGCTTTGTGTGAGACACCTGAAAAGCATCTTAAATGTCCACTTCACGATTGAACACATATGAACCTGAACTCGCGAAGAAATCCTTAGAAACGCATAATGCAACAAAACAAAATCATGTCATGTTCAATGTAAAATACTATGTTCTTGTCAGCAGGTGTGAATGGTACATCTGTCTCATATGTTTCTCAAGGTCCTGAATGGTAAGGGTGTCTCATATTAAATGTCCAATTCTTAAATATATATATTTTTTTGGTCTGAATTATTCAAAGGAAATGCAGCAAGAGGTCAGTGTAATCAAAGCAATCAAATAAATGGTATGCATCAATACGTCTTGTAATAACAATAATATTCAAAAATAAAAAAAATATGAAGAATCAGTGTTTGTTCAGGAATCTTCCAATGCGAGCCACTTATGCAATCTAAGAAGTGACTTGGAACATGAATGGAGATTGTTCATTCCTTGTAACAGGTGTGAGATTGTGTTTGTGTGAGGGTGTGTGTGTGTGTGTGTGTGTGTGTGTGTGTGCGTCTGTGTGTGAGTGTGAGAGTTTGTGTGAGAGAAAGAGAGAGTGTGTGTGTGTGTGTGTGTTGTTGGCTAAGTCACAGTCAATGACAGGGTTGAATTGTAAATTCTGTAATTGTTTGAAGCGCTCACACTTCAGATCTATTTAGTTATGATGTTTCTGTTATTAGTGGTTGTTGAGAAATCAGGGGCCCTCTGACCTTCCAACCACCCTAATAACAATCAGAAAGTTTAAACATTCTTAAATTTAATAGCAGGTCTGCCTCTGCTTTAATTTTGTTTTTGCATCATTGATTTGTGACTGTAGCCATTCATATGTATATTACAGTGTTTTCCCATGAGTTGGCAGAGTGTTGTGAATAGCGTATGCTATGTGTGCCTCGGTCATCATGGGATCAGCTTTACCATCCTATGTGTGTGAAGCTATCTGGATCTGTTAGTGTGAAGATGCACAATAGATCTTTAGTGAAGTGACACTTTTGGACTCTATGTCATCTTTATCTTCTCATGATGTGTAGTGTTCAGTCTGAATAGACTTGATCTATTCCAGGTCATGATGCTGTGAGGGTGTAGTGATGGAGGTGTGTGTTCAGTGTTCATAGGAGATGGGTGGAATCTACTCTATAACAATTGTGTTGCAAATTGTAGTTCCAGTTCTAAACTGGGAGGCCATGCTAATGTAGTGATGTGCTATTGTGAGATGTAAATGGCCTCTTGAAGTGTCTTTTCACCCATCTCCCGAATCTCAGGTTATGTTCTAACAATCGTGAGGTCCGGCCGTCCTGGCATCCGTCCCCTGAGGAATTGCAGAAGTAACCTGACAGAAACAAGTGCAGAGAGAACCACAGTTAATTCTGATGTTTTCAACAGTTTCAAATTCAGACATGTGGGATTTTTTTGCTTGCTCCATTATCATGTCCATTGCAATTTTAATTCCAGCTGTCACATGAAACCGAGTTTCATTGACCAGGTCTGAATTATTGCTGTTGTTTCAGTGCAGTGTGCGACACCTAAAAGCTGCTCTTGTAGTCGAGCCTTCACAGTCTGCTGTGTCACAGCATTAGAGATCCCAGTTTTCGGGTTTTACGTCAAGTTGCTTTCATTACAGCCAGATCTGTGGGCATGAGTCATTTTATGGTGTCGTTCACACATTTGGTTAGTGCAGATCTCTAGTTACCTTTAAAAGGCTGTGGTCTGTCTGATGTTTAGTTCACACCCTCCTTCTAAATTTGATCAGTTGGCTATTACCTGTGCCACACTTCTGGGAGTGTTTTTTTTAAAGGCAAAAATTAAGAAAACACACCTCCGCCCTTTTGGCACTGGGTAGCAGGTCAACGAGATCGAACTGTAAGGATTAATGTCACACTTCTCCAATTAATGCCTGCTTGGCGATTACAACATAATGTATATTATAATTTGAGTTATAATACAATTACATTATATTTAAGAATATAAATTAAATTATATTATTTCTGGTCTTCTGAAGAGTCTCTGCTCGTTCACATGTGTTTACATTTGAATATGAAAAGGCTTTCTGGCTCAGGGCTGATAAGGTGTACATTCGCTGTTTCTCCTTTCTGTTTGCTAGGTTTCAAATACCTTTTCTTCTCATTTAGTCTTTTTAAATGTCCATTTTAACGTTTGATTATTCTTTTGAACTCTTAATTTAGTTTTATCCGATTAGATCAGGGAATCTATATCGCTCAGCGTTCCTTCTCCCAAGGCCGCACGACACACTCCCGTCAGTTCCAATAACCAATTCAGAGGTAATTTTGGCTAAATATCTGGGATCTGCCGTAATTCACACGTACACAATCGAAGACATATTCATAGCCCCCTTGAATGCCACCTCAGGAACTTAATTCAATAATTTACTTTAGTAGCGTGCACTTATCTAAAGTAACATTAAATTAGAACAGAGGTATTTAGACGTACCCAAATCTAGATCAAACAGCATTATCTGATTCTAGACGGAAACTACCCGTCTCCTCATTCAAGTACACTTAAAATGGTATCGGATATTAGCCGTCGCTAATCTGACGCGAAAGATGTGGAAATATACGAATCCAATAATCTATGGAAAAAACAGTCTTTCAGAGTCATTCAGAATTAATTCAAACGTAACCATTTACAAATTTGGTATGCGTCTATGTGAAACAGCTCCCATAGAGTGGAGAGGTAAAGTCTACGTTCTCTAAAGCTTTGAATATGAAAAGGTTTTTTGTTTCAGGATTAATGAGATGCGCGTTCGTGGTTTCTGACTCTCAAATTCATTGTGAATCACATTATAACCACATTCAGCATAGAGACACACGCGTTTAATTCAGTTCACACAGGATACGCGGCCTAGAATACAACATCAACAGCCTTTACCTAAGTGTTCCAAATACACAAACAGTAAAGCAATCCTGTGTTTAAAGAATAAACTTACAATTAGCCTATGTGCACATATTGCACAAACAACTATAAAGTGTGTTCTATGAGTGCATTACAATGTTTAAAGCACAACTCCAAATTTGAAAATACAAATTATTGCATTGTTGCTTTTTAATCCCATCTGTGTTAAAGTGGAAGCTTTCAAATGCAATATAGAGTTTGTCAAGATTAGTTTAGAGTATTATTCAATGTGGCTTTTGTGCCCACCGGTGGGCCGGTCACGCAAAAGGTTAAGCATTTCTGAATGCAGCATGGCATTTAGCATTTAGCATTAGCTTTGTTTTTTTTAAGTAGCATGGGCAATACCGTACTAGCATTTAGCTTAGTCTCCTTTTGGAGGCAGCATGGAAAATAGCATTTAGCTTAGCCATGAGATCCGCTTTTAGCCTGTAAATCATATCATCCTGTTTTCCCAAATTTAGCTTTTTATAAACAATGCATCGATCTGCCTTTTTATTTATAAAATCACGTGTTCTCCGATTTCTCCGTTTACAAACTTAGATTTTTCTTTCTGTTGTTTGCCGATTCTCTTATTGTTGCTAGTTCGTTTCAACAAAGCCAATACCACAATGGCGACAAACATGCGGCTGATTTGAAAACTTTTAGGCTGTTTTACAGCTCCTCATCAAGTAACGTTACACGAAAAACATTTAGAAGATGTTATTCCGATTTTAGGTTTCGTTTTTTGTTGCTTAGGCAAACAAGGATATCTTTAATCTATTAACCAGGGTTTTCATTCTTCATCTGCGCTGTCGCTTATCACGTCCTCACGTATTTCAGTTTCGGACTAAACAAAGGGCTTTCCTATAGCTACCCATAACAATGCAAACAACATTTTCTCAACACTTCTCAAGAGGGAAGAAAAAAATGACTTACCACAGCGGCAGAAGAAAGAGAAGATGTTCAAACCTCATGTTGATTTTAAAATCCCCATACTTTGCTGGAAAAGACGTTGCTCGCGAAATCCTGTTGCGACATCACGTCGCGGGGGTCACCAATTTGTAAGTCCGACTAATTTGATCCAATGCCGGCATTCAAATTAGCGGTGAAGGTCTCACGCAGTGTTCCGTCTCTTCCAATGGCAAAGGGATTTATAATTAAATGTAATACTTTTTATCTTATGTATTAACTCGTTTCATTTGACTCCATAAAATGAAAGTGTTTCAATGATATCTGTGCATCTTTAAATATACGTTAATGTTTGACAATTGCTTTTAACTCCAATGAAAATAAAGTCAAAGTCTGTTAGAATAATCAAATATAACAATTTATTATGTCAGGTAAATGTATTATAACAATTCCATAATCAATTGAAAGATAATCAATGCAAATCATCAAATGTTCTAGGATTAGAGAAATAGATGCGAACCCAACATGAACTACATGAGCTAAACCTCACGGGCTATCTGAAATACAGAAAAAGCCACGATCCCTTGCTGCCTTCCATTAAATAGCCAGACCTCATTTCATATGTAAACCTGTATTCACAGTGGAAATGTACTGTGTTCATCCCCCCAGACTTACTGGGGGCAGAAGTAAATTTACATGGTACCATTTGCTAACAGTGGAAATTAGCATTGAGTTCACACCTTGGGAGTAGGAGACCACATTCATTTGTGTGCCAGATATCCCTAAACTCTTAAAAACCTTATTACCTTTTGTTTTATACTTTGGGAATGAGACATTTGTACCACTCATTCCTGAGACATTTCAAATGATACCAAACATAATACTCAATGATAATCATTCACATCAAACTATACATATATTCTTATGTGTGTTTTAGGTGATCTGTATGAAGGGGAAGGAGTGGGGGATGAGGGGAAGAAATGTAGATTAGGATGATTCAGAGGTGAGACCTTTGTCTCCGGGGAAGAGGGGGGAAGCCAAATGTTTATTTGCCAAGGTCCTTTGTCTCAATAGACCATGTGGTCAGATATTGTCTCTTCAACAAGTTTTGTGGTCAGATATTTTCTCTTCAACAAGTTTTACGGTCTTACAATTAGCTTCTTAGCCTGAGCTAACTCGATCGCGTCGAGCTAACCGTACCCAAACTCTGAACGAACTCTCTGCTCCTCACCACGGCGCGTCTCAGGTGCTGCGGTTATCACTCCGCCCAAGTAGCAGTGCTTCGCCTTCAGAGAATATAGTTCCCAGTATTTATACGGTTAAAATATGTCTGTGTCTCATGTGACTTTGTTTTTTGTACACTCTGTGACTATACAAATCACAACATGTAAATAGGAAAATGTTTGCGCTATTTTGTCACTTATTTGGATTAGTATGCTAGCTGCAACCATTTACATCCAGTCTTTGTGCTAAGCTAGGCTAGCGGTGGGTGCGTCAAACAGACTTACAGCACGCACGGAGATGAAAAAGGTATGTATGGACTTATCTAACTCTTGGGGATAAGGTGAATAGGCTAAAGTCCCAAAAAGTCGGAGTGTTCCTTTAAACAAGTGACATAAATGAATGAATTAATATGAATGAATGAATAATTAAAGACAAAAAAAAATCTGATTTCATGATCAATATAGCCTACCTCCCTACTAGTACAACTGCTGCTGTGTCTGCCAGCGTTTAAATCATGCGCATAATCTAGACACCTCGCGCGTGCATAGACAATTCGTGCGCAACTGCGCATAGTCGCGGACTCGCGGTAATGTTAAGGCATTTCACAAAAAAGGACGTATCCCTCTGGTGCTGAAAATAGAACGAAGAAAATGACACAGGAGGAGAAAAAAAGAGCAAGATAAAAGTATGTTTGCATGATTACTAACGGTATGTTTTGTGCAGCAATTGACCCATTCCTATCTACGGCAAGCCCCGAGGGGAAAAATACATTGCATACACATATACGAGCGCCAGTACATCATTACCGGTATTATAGTAACAGACTTTGTTGGATTCTGTCATGTACAATCTAACAAAGTCTGTTACAATAATAATAATAATAAAAAAAAAAGATTTTGTGGACATAATTGTCATTGTTGAACCCTTGCTCTTATTATGTTTTTGATTTCTCAGTTTTCTCAAGAGTTAGAGTAAAGTAAAAGAATGTAAAAAAATGTATCATTATTGCGTGACATTTGTGTCAATAATCGTCAAGCACAGGTGACTCCGTGTAGTGGGAGGGGCCCCCAAATCAAATTCTGCTTAGGGCCCCCAAAAGGCTCGGGCCGGCTCTGGGACCGAGGACTACGTTTCAGATATGAGAGGAAATGAAGAACTAGCAGAGTTAATATTTGGATGAAAAAGATACGAAAAGTTTAAACCATTTATTTCATTGTTTCAAAATACTTGTTTATGTCGTGAAATACAAATAACTATTCTTCCTGAACAGGGGAAGATGTTGTGTTCTCTCCAGTGCATTGCTGTAATATTAATGTCCACTATGTGGCGCTGATGTGTTTACATGTTCAACTGATGTAAGAGCTGTGGAAGAAAGAGATATAGTTGAGTAAAGTAGATGTCCGTCAGCTTTCTATCCATTCCTCCTTCATTACATTTCTCTGACTGATGAACACATATAGTGTAATAACACACTCTCTATGATGCTGTATGATTGACACATATAGTGTAATAACACACTCTCTATGATGCTGTATGATTGACACTTCTCTTCTTATGAGCATTAACAGTGGAAAATTGCACAAGTTTAGTTTGTGATGAAAAGTTCACAGTCACACTCAACGATTTTAACCTGATCTCAGATCAGTTGAATTAATAAGTACACATTTCGTGACACATTTATATGATAAAAAGGAAGAGTTGTATTTAAAAGTCTATTATTGGTTTGATTAATCAAGCTGTCTATAAAAAGAACGAAACAAAGACTACAATTTAAAAAAATAACACATATTATAAAGATAAACAAAGTTAAAGGCGTTACATTTAATTCAGCTTCAATTAAACATTAGCAGTTGTTTGTAAAGGTGTTTTCCTGCGTGTTTCTGCTTGTAATTACACTGATCTGACCAGCAGGAGTCGCCAGAGTGGCGCTGAGAATCACTGAATCACTTCATCAAGCAAATGATTCAATTGATTCAAACAAAGCATAATAAAGCTATAAGTCTGCAGCCTCCCCGTACTCATATGGAGAGGTGCACGCGCAGTCAGCGGAGACTCGCGCTCGTGCGGACGTCGAGTATAAATATAAACAAGGCTTTAGTGAACATCACCGCGTCTTTGGCCCCGCCCACTGGAGCGTTAGTGAACATCACCGCGTCTTTGGCCCCGCCCACTGGAGCGTTAGTGAACATCACCGCGTCTTTGGCCCCGCCCACTGGAGCGTTAGTGAACATCACCGCGTCTTTGGCCCCGCCCACTGGAGCGTTAGTGAACATCACCGCGTCTTTGGCCCCGCCCACTGGAGCATTAGTGAACATCACCGCGTCTTTGGCCCCGCCCACTGGAGCGTTAGTGAACATCAGCCCGTCTTTGGCCCCGCCCACTGGAGCGTTAGTGAACATCACCGCGTCTTTGGCCCCGCCCACTGGAGCGTTAGTGAACATCAGCGCGTCTTTGGCCCCGCCCACTGGAGCGTTAGTGAACATCACCGCGTCTTTGGCCCCGCCCACTGGAGCGTTACTGTGCGTTCACACCGGACGCGAATAGCGCGTCAAATTCGCGTCTACCGCGTCTAGTTTGACGCTTGACCACTTTGTGTTAATTCGCGTGTCAATGGCGAAATTGACGCGCGTAACAACAAAAGTTTGAAGCGAAATTTACGCGCGTCAGAGGCGAAATCCGGAGGCGAAAGTTTCGAAACCCGTTGGCGGCCATCTTTTTAGATGTTTATCGAGCATTAGCATTAGCATTATTCGAGAGAGTCACCGCTCGTATATGCTCTGGAGAGCAGAAACAGCTGCGTAGGGGACATCGTCGCTGTACTCGGGTCCACCAGACCCTCCGGAGGGTTTCAGGAGTTTCACAATTTGCTCCAGGAGCTAGGTTTGGTGGACCTAACGGTGAGGACGCTGACAAAGACAGCGTAGGCCGTATAAGCCCTCGGCCTCGAGTGGTCTATGCCTGTCGAGCCCGCGCTCTACAGCCCGGCGAGAGGTTCACCCTCGCCCGCACACACCTAATCTGTCATTTATTTTTGTTTTGATAATAAACGAAGCCAGCCTCCAAAAGTGATTAATCTGTCCTGTGATTTTTTTCTCTCTCTCACACATCACTGTCCAGACACGAACTTATATGTTGGTTGTCTTTACATTATAATAATATTTCATATAATCTAGATATGGAATAAATAGCATTCAATACAAAATGAATATGTCTCATATATTGAAATCAAGTTTTATGTGATAAAATATTTGCTTTGTTGTGCATTAGAACCACAGTCATATATTACAAAATAATTTATTGAAGCATCCAGATACTTCACCACGTGACAGCAGCAAGCAGCTAGGCTCCTGATTGGTTAACGCGGCGCGAATTGACGCAGAAGTTCAGATTTTTCAACTCGGGCGGCAGACGCGAATTCGCGTCAAACGCGTGAATGCACAAATAGCACTAACTAAATCATTCGCGCGTAACGCGCTTAACGCGCCAGACGCTTAATTCGCGCCATTCGCGCAAATTTGACGCGCGAATGAGGCGTATTCGCGTCTACCGCGCCGCGCTCTACGCCTCATTCGCGCCGCAGGAATTTTTTACGCGCGTAACGCGTCTTTGCATTGACTTAACATTGAAATCACTCGCGCCTGACGCGCTATTCGCGTCCGGTGTGAACGCACCATTAGTGAACATCAGCGCGTCTTTGGCCCCGCCCACTGGAGCATTAGTGAACATCACTGCGTCTTTGGCCCCGCCCACTGGAGCATTAGTGGACATCACCGCGTCTTTGGCCCCGCCCACTGGAGCATTAGTGAACATCAGCGCGTCTTTGGCCCCGCCCACTGGAGCATTAGTGAACATCATCGCGTCTTTGGCCCCGCCCACTGGAGCGTTAGTGAACATCAACGCGTCTTTGGCCCCGCCCACTGGAGCGTTAGTGAACATCACCGCGTCTTTGGCCCCGCCCACTGGAGCATTAGTGAACATCACCGCGTCTTTGGCCCCGCCCACTGGAGCGTTAGTGAACATCACCGCGTCTTTGGCCCCGCCCACTGGAGCATTAGTGAACATCAGCGCGTCTTTGGCCCCGCCCACTGGAGCGTTAGTGAACATCACCGCGTCTTTGGCCCCGCCCACTGGAGCATTAGTGAACATCAGCGCGTCTTTGGCCCCGCCCACTGGAGCGTTAGTGAACATCACCGCGTCTTTGGCCCCGCCCACTGGAGCATTAGTGAACATCACCGCGTCTTTGGCCCCGCCCACTGGAGCGTTAGTGAACATCACCGCGTCTTTGGCCCCGCCCACTGGAGCATTAGTGAACATCAGCGCGTCTTTGGCCCCGCCCACTGGAGCGTTAGTGAACATCACCGCGTCTTTGGCCCCGCCCACTGGAGCATTAGTGAACATCACCGCGTCTTTGGCCCCGCCCACTGGAGCGTTAGTGAACATCACCGCGTCTTTGGCCCCGCCCACTGGAGCATTAGTGAACATCAGCGCGTCTTTGGCCCCGCCCACTGGAGCGTTAGTGAACATCACCGCGTCTTTGGCCCCGCCCACTGGAGCATTAGTGAACATCAGCGCGTCTTTGGCCCCGCCCACTGGAGCGTTAGTGAACATCACCGCGTCTTTGGCCCCGCCCAGTGGAGCGTTAGTGAACATCACCGCGTCTTTGGCCCCGCCCACTGGAGCGTTAGTGAACAGGGACATGAGAACAAGAAAAGATCGACACAGGATCAATAATACCACCTTCCAAACGGTCATAATGCTTGGATAGTGCGGTTTCCCCCCCAACAATGTCTCAGCAGTGCATTATCTGTATTGGGTGTAGGCTGTGGATTATTTGGTAAATTTCAGCGCAGGCTTTGCGTATACGGGATCTGCCAGCAACGCCACAAACATAGTCTATTCTAATGCCTGATCTGTGATCAGTGATTTCTGATGTAATTATTCAAATTCAGACAGATTATCTCTCAAAATCTTACTGTTTCTGCATCAGTAAATGAAGCCAGTGTCGTTTCTCTTTGTAGGATGAAAATATTCTTATTTAAACTGTGATTAAATTATTTAAAGAAAGCGATCAAAGAACGCTCCCTTTCCAATCGCCCAAGCTGTCAATCAAACCGCGCGAGTTTATCTTGTAAAGCCCGTCTAAATCGACGGTTTCTGTGCGTTACTGTCTTTTCTCATGGCAAAGGGATTTTTGATTAAATGCAATACTCATGTATTAACTCGTTATTTCATCTGACTCCATAAATGAAAAGGTTTTTAATGATATCTGTGCATCATTAAATGTGAGCGAATGTTTGACTATTCTTTTAACTCTTTAATGAAAATAATATACAAAGTCCGTTAGAATAAAATCAAATGTTTACAATTTATTATGCCAGCAGGTAAATGTATCATGCCAATTTCATAATCAGTTCAAAGATAATCAATACAATAACATCGAATGCTCTAGAATAAAGAGAAGAGATGACATGAGCTGAGAGTCTCGGCTGATCTGAGGACAGAAAGGCCCCGATCTCTCGCTGCGTTCCATTAAATAACCAGAACCTCTTTCACATTTCAACGCATTCTCATCCAAGGGCGTCATATACTGACGCTTTTGACATTTCGTCTACATCCAACTCACACGGCACCCTTTAGCGTCAATATGACACGCACAGAGCTTTGTTCGGTTATGGTTAGGTCTGGGGTAGTGTTAGGGTTAGACCACTAGGAGGCGCCTTCTGGCCCATATCTACGGTGGCCGAGACAGCTCAACGCGCTGCAACTGAAGCAAACACATGCAAATAGAAAAAAAACATCTTGCACCAGTTTCACAACACATGTGTGCTCCAAATCCAGAAACGCGCTGCAAATAACACAGACCACAACGGAAATGTTTCCAGGGGAACCAAATAAGTGACGGACCCGGCTGGGACGTGCTTACTGCTAGTGAGCATCCCTATGCCCTACTCCCTTCGAAGGGCAGATGGCAGAGCCCTTAAAGTGGGACAGTGGAGTGAGCAGGGCTCTAGTGTGCCGTTATAGCCGTGTGGAGCGCACTTGATGAAGGAGCAACGAAAGACAACGTAATTTCCTCATTATTTTCACCTGGGATGTTCCCATGACAACGCAGCACGGTGTCCATCAGCTGGTCTTACGACAGAGATTTAATGCTGTTAACATAACGGATGCAAATACATTTGTATTTTTACTTTTTTTAAAATATGCGTTATATATCTGTGTGTCTCAACTTTAAAATTTTGGACCCTACATTACCTAACATTTCTTACGAAACTTTTCTTTATGAAAATGTAATAACATGAAACAATTTGTACAGTGTAACTGATGTATAGATAAATATCTTTCCTTCATGTTTATCTTCTTTATCTTTTTTATTTATTTTAGTTTCCAATTCATTGTTCTTTTCTCATTTGTATTCTGATGACATTGAACATAATTATTGTTAATACATTTTGTACATTGTATACACGTTGTATGTCATAAAAAAAAATTAATCTCTGTATGTTTTGCACAAATAAATAAATAAAGTAGAATTTTAAGCTGTAAGCACCAGCACGCATAGATTTATGGATATCTATCTATGCCAGCACGTGGCAGTCACTTATTTGGTTCCCTTGGAAACATTTCCGTTGTGGTCCGTGTTATTTGCAGCGCGTTTATGTATTTGGTGGTGTTGTGAGTATTTGGAGCACACGTGTGTTGTGAAACTGATGAAGATGTTTTCTTAATTTGCGGGTGTTTTTTCTATTTGCATGCGTTTTTTTCTATTTGTATGTGTTTTCTTCTGTTGCAGCGTGTTGAGCTCTCTCGGCCACCGTACATATCTATCTGCGTCTCATATTGACACTAAAGGGTGCCATGTCGTTGGATGTAGACGAAATGTTAAAAGCGTCAGTATATGACGCCTTGGCTGGACATTTGTACCAGTCACCCTGAGACATTTTAAATGACACTAAACATGTAGGCCTATTATACTCAATAATCATTCACTTTAAACCACATATATTCTTGTGTGAGTTTTAGATGTGCATGAGAGAGAGAATGAAATGTAGATTAGGTAAGACTGCATGAGGGGGAGGTCAAATGTTCATTTCCAGCAAGGTCCTTGAATAGACCAGTGTTCAGGTCTATCTCTTCAACCAGTTTTTCCAGTCTTACAATCTGGACACTTGCCAAAACTCATTGAAATCAATCATCATGAAATCAATGCTGTTACAATGTACAGCGAAGCTCTTAGTGTATTTACATCGTGTTTGCATTATTTGGTGAAAGCATTCGTGGCAATGATAAGATCTTTTCTGTCTGTCAGTCATCTGCTCATCACTGCAACCTTTCATGTGATGGGAATAGATCATTATGATTAATACTTTTCCTTAATCTCGATCGCTGTAATAGTAAAAACGTAGTAAAAGTTTTAGAGAGAGTTCCGCATCGGATCGGAATACTAGCTATTTCATATGCAAGCATGTCAACCAATCACAGCAGTGGGCGTTTACACTGATGTCTTACAGCCAATCACAGCAGTGGGCATTTACACTGAAGTCTCACAGCCAATCACAGCAGTGGGCGTTTACACTGAAGTCTCACAGCCAATCACAGCAGTGGGCGTTTACACTGAAGTCTCACAGCCAATCACAGCAGTGGGCGTTTACACTGACGTCTCACAGCCAATCACAGCAGTGGGCGTTTACACTGATGTCTCACAGCCAATCACAGCAGTGGGCGTTTACACTGAAGTCTCACAGCCAATCACAGCAGTGGGCCTTTACACTGAAGTCTCACAGCCAATCACAGCAGTGGGCGTTTACACTGGAGTCTCACAGCCAATCACAGCAGTGGGCGTTTACACTGAAGTCTCACAGCCAATCACAGCAGTGGGCGTTTACACTGGAGTCTCACAACCAAACACAGCAGTGGGCGTTTACACTGATGTCTCACAGCCAATCACAGCAGTGGGCGTTTACACTGATGTCTCACAGCCAATCACAGCAGTGGGCCTTTACACTGAAGTCTCACAGCCAATCACAGCAGTGGGCGTTTACACTGGAGTCTCACAGCCAATCACAGCAGTGGGCCTTTACACTGAAGTCTCACAGCCAATCACAGCAGTGGGCGTTTACACTGAAGTCTCACAGCCAATCACAGCAGTGGGCCTTTACACTGAAGTCTCACAGCCAATCACAGCAGTGGGCGTTTACACTGAAGACTCACAGCCAATCACAGCAGTGGGCGTTTACACTGAAGACTCACAGCCAATCACAGCAGTGGGCGTTTACACTGAAGACTCACAGCCAATCACAGCAGTGGGCGTTTACACTGAAGACTCACAGCCAATCACAGCAGTGGGCGTTTACACTGAAGTCTCACAGCCAATCACAGCAGTGGGCGTTTATACTGAAGTCTCACAGCCAATCACAGCAGTGGGCGTTTATACTGAAGTCTCACAGCCAATCACAGCAGTGGGCGTTTACACTGAAGTCTCACAGCCAATCACACAATTCAGAAATGCAAACAAAATTTACAAATGCACACAAGATTCAGAAATGTATTTCTGATGCACACACAAATATATCTTGATTTACAAACTGCTTGTGGTCTGTGAACTTCACTGCATTTGTGTGTGAATTTTGAGACTCCCCTGACTTGGCTCGACACACAAATGCCTTTTTTTAAACAGGCAACCAATCAGATATCTCCCTTGCTTTAGCCAATCACAAGAACGCACCCAACGTGGGGGATTGTTTACTTATAAATAAGCCAATCACATGGACGCGTTCACACAGCGCTATATGCATGTGGCGCGGGCGAGTTTTCCTTTATATCTCATCAGCAATTTCGATTTCGGCACGCTTTGCAGCAGCTGACCACTGGATGTACAGTGACGAATGAACAGTGACGTGACATCACTGCCAGATTCAAACTGTGCTTTCCTTTCGCGCTGTGGCGGCGCTGAGCCAAAGACGGACGCGCTCAGCCAATGACAAGCGCCGAGCGCGTCCTCTATTAGCCTGGTTCTACCAGACTCTCGTACATTTCATTTGTACAGAGAGTCTGGCCTCGCTCCATTGAGAAACGTTTACTTCCTTGTAGGCGGGTTCTCTGTTAAAGATCAAAACTATTGGATCTGCCCAGCGTCACTCAGGATCTGCCATAGCCAATCGCTAACGTGTGGTCGTGACGTATGTCATGCGCCGAAACCGGCTGGAAACAACAAGTCCGAATTCCATATTCATAAATCTAAATATCTAAATGCTAAACCTCTCTTTCTTATATTTGTGAAAGAATTTTAAAAATACCTCTTTTCAATTAAGTTGTCTGAGAACAAAAAAAAGCCTTAAAAACATTATCTGTTTGTAATTATTTTCCTTTTTTCAGTGTCATGTAATTCTCTTAACTTGTTCATGTTTATTTTATATTATCCCCCTACTGTTTTATTTTTGTTTTGTTTTTATTATTATTTTTTGTTTGTTTTTGTATTATGTTTTCTGTTATTACTTGTGTATTGTTTTAAGCAATAAAAAAAAACAAGTCCGAATGATCAGAGGATTATGTTTAGAATAAGATGTCTGTCAACGAGAGCTGCATGTTTTGTTCATCGAATTTAAGAGTTCAAGGAACAATTCTAAATGTATATTTGACACTAAGGACAGTGATGTATTCAGTCAACTGTCGAAGCTGGGTGTAATCATTAACAATACGCCGCTGCGGTCGTTTCGGATCTGCCGCAAATGCTGTACAGTGATCATCGTGCACGCCGAGCTGCCCAGCACCAACTCCTAACCTCTCTGCCTCCCTCACTTGGTCCTCCATTAGTGCAACAAGAGGAGACGACAACAACTATCGGCTTTGCATCCTATCGTTCGCCTTAGCTAACTCATCCACTAGCGGAGTGAGCTGGAAAATTAAACTTTTCCCGAACCCCGTGGGGAGGAGGGCCACAACATCATGGCCACCAACAACACTTAGCAAACATTGATCTTGCTCCGGCTTTAACTTCTGGATATTCGGCAGTTTTGCAACAACGGACCGAATAGATTTTCTCACGTCTTTCTCCGCTGCCGTTACTGAACTCCAACTCAAACTGACGCGCTACATCAACGTCATCGTTCTCAGCCACTCCCTCTGTTCGCTGATTGGACCGGTAAAAAAATTATTTCTGGAAACCAAAGTCTACAGCACAATCCCAGACGTAGTACTGAAGGAAAATAAAATTGAGCGGAAGTGCGTAGGAGGGCGGAGCCAGGCTAGTCCTCTATCACATCTGTTCAGTGTTTTTAACCACATAATGTTTATTTTAGGTTTCAGTACGGTGGCCGAGACAGCTCAACGCGCTGCAACTGAAGCAAACACATGCAAAAAGAAAAAAACACCTGCAAATTAAAAAAAACATCATCAGTTTCACAACACACGTGTGCTCCAAATACAGAAACGCGCTGCAAATAACACAGACCACATCAATTTCCAGCGGAACCAAATAAGTGACGGACCCGGCTGGGACGTGCTTACTGCTAGTGAGCATCCCTATGCCCTACTCCCTTCGAAGGGCAGACGGCAGAGCCTTTAAAGTGGGACAGTGGAGTGAGCAGGGCTCTAGTGTGCTGTTATAGCCGTGTGGAGCGCACTTGATGAAGGAGCAACGAAAGACAACGTAATTTCCTCATTATTTTCACCTGGGATGTTCCCATGACAACGCAGCACGGTGTCCATCAGCTGGTCTTACGACAGAGATATAATGCTGTTAACATAACGGATGCAAATACATTTTTATTTTTAGTTTACAAAATAGCTTTTAAAATATGCATTATATATCTGTGTGTCTCAACTTTAAAATTTTGGACCCTACATTACCTAACATTTCTTACGAAACTTTTCTTTTATGAAAATGTAATAACATGAAACAATTTGTACAGTGTAACTGATGTATAGATAAATATCTTTCCTTCATGTTTTTCTTCTTTATTTATTGTAGTTTCCAGCTCATTGTTCTTTTCTCATTTGTATTCTGATGACATTGAACATATTGTTAATACATTTTGTACATTGTATACAAGTTGTATGTCATAAAAAAATGTGTGTGTGAGAGAGAGAGAGAGAGAGAGAGAGAGAGAGAGAGAGAGAGAGAGAGAGAGAGAGAGAGAGAGAGAGAGAGAGAGAGAGAGAGAGAGAGAGAGAGAGAGAGAGAGAGAGAGAGAGAGAGAGAGCGCGCGCCCTGGTCGGTCGCTCGCGCGCACTCTCTCTCTGCGGAGCGAAAGTAAACCAGGCTTCACCGTCTCCTAAGCGCTGTCTTGCTCTCTCTCCCTGGCACATATTAATCAAAATAAATCAACACGATGGTAAAAGGTCGGAAGACCATAGTTTCATGTGGAGCATTCGGATATATTTTTTGTTAATTTTATTAATTGTGCTAAAATACCTTATCTTCTCTGAAAAGCGTTCCGCACATTCAGCTGACATAAACCACACTTTAAATAAACGAAAAAACCTATCCAGTGATTAAATGTTTTCTGTGTTGACAAATCTTGTGGGATGTCCGCTGCCGGGATAATCACACAACGCGAACACATCCGATAACGACACGTCCAATTCGCGAACTAATGACTCCTTTGAACCGATTCATTTTAATGAATGGTTAAAACAACTGATATTTCCAGTCCTCCAGTTACTGATCGGATCAGTCAGAGTGAATGGAGTAAAAAAAAATAGGCAGAGTAAAAATAAATATTTTTTTGAAATAATTATAATATATTATTATTGCATATATTTTATTAAATATACAATTAATACATTTAATTTGTACAGAACTATTTTCATAGGCACACCACCACAAAAATATTATTTTAATGTGTGTAAATAAAAGTGTGGAAAATAATAGACCAGAAATATATTGACAAAAATGTTTAAATATAGCCTATATATAAATTAATGTATGCGTGACACAAAAAGTCTGTTTATTATTTTGGCCGGTAAAATATATGCTTGGCTGGTGGATTTTTTCATCTACCAGTCTCCTTGGCAGGTGACCAAAACATTTTTTTTTCTAATTTACTAATGATCGTTGCGACGGAAGTGAATCCATGAATCCAAAACTAACTTTATCTGGACAATAACTTTATTCTAGAGCTGCCATAAAGCCAAACAATCTCTGTTACTTTAATTTCCTATTATCACTGTAAAGCAGCTTTGGGACAATCTATATTGTTAAAGCGCTGTATAAATGAAG